>NW_006921979.1:1542797-1544085 GCF_000298275.1 Orycteropus afer afer | reverse complement strand
CAGAAGAACTAGATGGTGCCCAGCTACCACTGTCAACTACTCGGAGGGGGAATCTATGTAGGAGATCCTAGATAGAGAGGGAAAGCAATGGGAACAAAACTCAAAATCATTTGGGGGAAAAAGAAAAAGGGACCAGGTTTGCTGATGTGTTAGAACCTGATGGAACCACTAGCTGCCCTTCAAGTCTGGAACTGAACTCACACCTGTGGCTTCCAACCAAACAACAGACAGGCATATGAACTGAAAATTTACCTGAGGCAGATACACTCCTTGGAGAGAACAATCATGGGACAAAGAAGAGCTATTTATGCACAGGGAGACAAGTCAGGGGGCAGGAGTGCATGGAGGGATGGACACAGGGAAGAGGTAACTATTGGGAAAAAGTGGCAAGGGAGCTGTTGCACTGGAGTAAACTGTAGTCAATGTCATGATACAAGGTGTATGTGAACTGCTGTATGGAAAGTGAATTTGCTCTGTAAACTTTCAGCCAAATCACAATGAAAAAGAAAAAGAAGTTACAGCTTTATATTATCAAATATATGCAATTATCCCAAAAAGCATAATCAAAAGTGGCAATGAACCTTTATAATACAAAAATCAAAACCAAACCCACTGCCATCGAGTCAATTCCAACTCACAGTGACCCCAATGGGTTTCCAAGGCTATAAATCTTTACAGAAGTAGATTGCCTCATCTTCCTCCAACAGAACAGTTGGTGGGTTTGAACCACCGACCTTCTGGTTAGCAGCCAAATGCTTTATCCACTATGCCACCAGAGCATTATGCCACCTTATTATAAAGTCCTAATATTTCTTAAACTAGTAATAAAATGATTTCCTGTTTTCTTCTACATACAGAACAATGATTTACAAAGAGCAGTACTATCCCCTTAAAGTATTTCCATTTTAACAGTGAATCATGTCTGAGCACTGACATTCTGAAATCTGTATTATCATAAATCAATTTGTTTTTTCCTTTATATTTTGGTTAAGGCACTATATTCATTTTCTTAAACTGTGCATATGTTGTTGTTAGGTGCCATCAAGCCAGCTCCCACTCATAGCCACCTCATGTACAAAAGAATAAAATAGTGCCCAGTCCTGTACCATTCTCAAATTATGTATAGCTATGTTATATTATCTAGAAATCTCATTTTGGTATAATAAAGACGTTATAAAATACATGTAATAAAAACGAAGCACCTGGGTGTGACATGGTTGAAAAACCGATACAGGAATTTTGGAGTTAATTCTACTAACCTGAAACATAAAACAAACTCTGAATAAAA
>NW_006921979.1:1526542-1540977 GCF_000298275.1 Orycteropus afer afer | reverse complement strand
CCAGAAGGCTGGCAGTTCAAACACACCACCCACTCCTCAGAAGGAAGGTTGGGCAATCCACTTCCATAGCGATACCACCTCAGAAATCCAAGGAGGGATTCACTATGAGTCGGTTCTGACTCAACGGCACATAGCAACAACAACTATTATTAAATATGTAGCTAAAAAACCTTTTAAAAGAAAAGCACAATTACAAAATGACTAAACCCACCAGCCACTCCTTGGACAGAAGGTTGGACAATTTACTTCTGTCGTGATACCGCCTCCAAAACCCAAGACGGGGTCACTAGGAGTCAGATCCAACTCAACGGCACTAAGTTTTTAGTTCGATATACAAAAATTTCTCCTAAATTAAAAGAATTTGTTAAAACTAGACCAACCTTACAAGAGATGCTAAAAGGAGTCCTTTGGACAGAGAACCAATAGCAGCAAACAACAACCAACCATTAACACACCTGGTAACATAACCAAGAAACCAACCTAGTTATAGAAGTATCCAAAGTAAATAAGCTTACAAGATTATAAACAGGGAACCAGAGACATCAATCAACAAATGAAAACAACTACAAACCAAAAAGAGAGAAAAAACTGTGTAGTTATAGAACTTCTAAATGGTAGGCAAGTCAAGACAACTATAAAATAGAATAAACTGTTCTAAACTTGGGAAGAAATTATAAATCACAGGTAACCTCAAAGAAATATGATAAACCTTCATATCAAAATAAAAAAGAGAACCAGTACAAATTTTTATCAAATACTAAAACAATAGCAACGAAGGAAGTGATAACACAATTCATAAACAAAACGAGCTCAGCACAGATAATTATATGGAACAAAGAAATCAACATCATGAAAAAGCATGTAACAAAACGACAGTAACAAATTCATACTTGTCGATAATTACATATCTGACAAGGGACTTATCTTTAAGATTTATAGAAAACTCAACACCTCAACAACAAAAAGATTAACAATCCAATTAAAAAATGAGCAGAAGACATGAATGGACACTTCACCAAAGAGGATGTTCAGGTGGCCAGCAAAACATGAAGAGATGCTCACTATCATTAGACATCAGAGAGATGCTCACTATCATTAGACATCAGAGAGATGCAAATCAAAATAACAATAAGATAACATCTCACCCCAGCACTAATGGCAAAGGTCAACAAGGCAGAAAATAACAAATGCTGGCCAGGATGTAGAGAGATTGGGACTCTCCTCCACTGCTGGTGGGACTGTAAAATGATACAACCACTGTGGAAAACAGTATGGCAATTCCTTAAAAAGCTGGAATTAGAAATACCATTTCACCCAGCAATCCCATTACTAGGTATATATCCTAAAGAAGTGAGAGCCAGGACAAGAACAGACATATTCACACCCGTGTTCATTGCAGCACTATTTACAATAGCAAAAAGATGGAAACAACCTACATGCCCATCAACAGAAGAATAGATAACCAAACTGTGGTACGTACACACAATGGAATATTATGCAACCCCAAAGAATAATGTAGAATCTGCAAACTACCACATAACATGGATGAACTTGGAGGACATTATGCTGAGTGTAAGAAGTCAATCACAGATGGACAAATACAGTATTAATTCATTATTGTAAAAAGTCAAGGAAAGGTTTATGTATGGAAGGAAATTTTCTTTGTTGGTAACCAGGGGTAGGAGGGGAGATGAGGGAACATTGCAAGGAAAAAACTGCATTGACCCATGTCACTTCAGTTTTGTGTATTACTCATAAATTATATTTCAATAAAATGCATTTAAAAAATCTTTTAAAATATGTTTATGATATTCAAAATTACTTACCCTGCTGATTGACTACTACCAAGTTCCTGTAGATCATTGTATATATTTTCCTGGTAGGGAGAAAAAAATAAATAAATGTGTATTTTAAAATAACAACTTACTAAATTGGATTTAACCAGACTTTTAAATACTCATTAGTATGAATTATTGCACTCGCTCAAAACCAAATTTTAAATTATTGTATTAAAACTGTATCACTGGCAATATTTTAGGTGTTCAAAAGCACCAAAGTAATTAGTAGCACAATAATTACACATGGCTACTTTTAATTTGGGAGCTCTGGTAGCGTAGTGCCTAAGGCACTTGACTGCTAACCAAAAGGCTGACAGTTCAAACCCACCAGCCACTCCTCGGAAGAAAGATGGGGCAATCTATTTCCGTAGTGATGCTGCCTCAGAAACCCAAGGAGGGGTCGCTATGAGTTGGGTCTGACTTGACAGTACATAACAACAACAACAACTTTTAATTTAATCACTAAGGTCTCGCTTATCATAAAGATCTCCCATCTCCATCTCTTAGAATATGCTTTGTTTAGACTTTACCAAAAATATCAAGGGTAGGGTGAGCACAAAGGAAACAGATTAGCATATTCACTTTCAAACAGAAATATTCTAGCATTGTACTTGAAAGTCAACTGCCTTAAAAAGTAGTGCATTATGCAAAACCAACCATTACAGGTATTGTATTACAATCCTGACTTTCATCAACCTTGGATCAATCATCTAATTATTAATAATTTTTTAAATAAAAAGTTAGTATTTACTCAATAAAATACAGATTAAGCACCCACTATGTTTCAGGCACTAATCTGGACACTGGGGAAAACAAGTAATAGAGCAGAAAAAAAATCTCTGCCTCTTGGAGTTTACGTCCTAGTGAGAAGACAATTTTCTTATTCTAGTATTCATTTATGTCTGGTACATTTTTCTTTCTTTTTAAACTAATGATTTTTAGAGATTGTTGGTCACAGATATCATTTCTAATATTTATTACATTCTCAAGGGTAAGAAAAAAGTGCCAATTCTATCTCCCTTCACCCTTGGGATTGGTGATAGAGTTTCTTACGTTCATGAAAATAATATTTCTCTTCGTTTCTCTTTTCAAGCCAGTAATTTCCCCAATGTTCAATCTCTCAACATAATTCAAGTCAAAGATAGTTTTAAGATTATGCTTTCAATATAAGAAATGTTCAAATGTTAAGATTTAATAATCAAATGATACAAAATCACCTATATAATTTTTTCAATTTGTAAAGTTAAAACTTAGGTGAATAACATGTCAAGGCCAAGTAGACAATGATAACGCGAGTATTAAACAGAAGTGGTCTGTCAATGGAAAGATGCTTATACAATATTAAGAAGTAGAACATGAAAGTAAATATAGTATGTTCACAACTAGATTAAAACACACCATACTATAGAAATGACTGATAAAAATACCTTCTGGTGACAAACCACAGATCATTTTTTTTCATATTCTTCTCCTTACCTTTCTGTCTTTTCCTATTGTTCAATAATGAATATATAGTGCATCAGTTGTTTTAAAGTTGTGCAATATCCCACTTAGTTACCAGCTTTTTAGTTACATTATTGAACATCATATACCAGTTAGAATCTGGCTGTTTCAGGAAAAAAAGCATCAGTCCCATTTATTAAAAATATACATCCTAAGTTCATCATGTGCTCAATCAAATGGGCCAAGGAATTTTAGATTTAAGGTAAGAATGACTGAAAAATCACAGTGTTCAGTTCCCAGGAGAGTAACTATAGAAATGTCAACTGGGTCAAGTTCAGTGGATTAAGTGACATTAATAGTTGATGACAAAGAAAATGATCTCCAAAGTAACCAAAGATCAAATTTAAGCCTTTATCACATCATAGCATAAAGACTGCCTTTGAAAATCACTACAATAATAACAATTTATAATACATAATAACTCAATTTATAATACATAATAACTGCACTTAATATTTGAATACTTTATATTTGGTGAATACCGTGCTTTTGACACATTGTCCCTTCATAAGCTCCCAGGGAGGTACTTGAATTAATCCTTATTTTACAAATGGGGACACTAAGGTTTAGAGAAGTTAATTTACCTATCACACTGCTAGTAAAAAACTAAGCTAGGTCTCAAACCCCAATTTTTAAATTCCAGAGATCACATTCTCAAGCAGTATGTCATCTTCTAAGAAATTAAATTTCCGCATCTTTGATATATGTAGTAACAATTTTTCTCTGACAAAAAGAAGTGGGAATGGATAGGAGCTGAAATGTTCTATTTTTACAATGAACTAAACTGAAGGATTTTACCTGTGGTCTTTCACAGAGAAGCTTGGCTCACCAAACAAATCCCCTAGAAGATCATTGGAACAATATACCATATGCTGTTGCTTCTCATCATATAATCGTTTAGCCATAATATACTGGCCGAGATAAAATATAACCTGAAATAGAAATATGATGTCTGAGCACTAAAGAAAACTAAATGTTCATTTCAATAATATTCTACTTATCTGGAGAGAGTTAAACAACCAGCAACCACAACCACGTGGAGTAACCACCATTCTATACTCTAAACAGAGCTGCTTTTAAAATCTATTCCTTTTAATATAATGAAAATAGATACTGCTTCTCTGATTTACTCACCTAACCCTTAGAATGTGGTGTTTTTTCTTGCAGATTTTAGTTCTGTCCAGATATCTAGGTACTACTTTTTAGGAAGAAGGGAAAAGGTAGCAAAATACAAAAGCACTGATAGCAATAAAGTTGCAAAAAACAAATAAACTTCAAAAAAAAACACCAACTAAAATGTGACAGTGACGGAATCATTCAGTAAATAACCATAAGCACTAGATCCTCCAACGACCTGTAATGTCATCATAGAGGAGGAAGACAGGAAAATGACCCATTACAACTTCATGACTGGGAGAATTCAGTGAATGAAATGAGCCCTCAAAGTTAGCAGTATAATCTATACTACAATAAATAATCAAAATAAAGACCTTGAATTATTAATATAAAGTTAAATTATATTCCATGTGCTCCATTAATACAAAGAAGCAAGCACTGTATTTTTAAAAATCTACATTCAAACCTATTAACCACCTAAATTTGAATGGCATTTTAGTTTACCATGTACTAGTATAATCTCATTATCATTCTGGTATTTCATAAAATTGTTATCACCATATTCGAAATAACAAAATTAAAGGTAAGAGAGGTTAAATAATTTTCTGAGGATACAGAACTAAGTAAAGACTTGACCCCAAGTCTTCTGATTCCTAGTGCATGCTCTTTCTAATACCCCATATTAGCTTTCAACACAACAAAGGTCCTTGAACCCAAAACTGCATCATACAGCATACATATTACTGATACACAGTTTACAGTATAAGCATTCTTAATCTTTATGATGTTCTTGATCAATTATCTCATTTCAACCTACCATATTTTATTTTAATTGATGATGTAATAATAAAGTCAAATCCAACTTAACAGCCCTAAAAACATCATTTAATGCACCACTTCCCTACAAGCACTATTGTTTTAACTATTTAATTAAGCAGACTTCAGGAAGCTTATAAAAATGTGGCTGAAAAGAAATGGGTCTGGAATTTCTTACTGTCCCACTACCCTAATATAGGTAGCACCCTTCAGTCTTTTGAACAACCTGGTCCTCATAAACTAGAGAATTCACAGTAAAAGTTTTGCCTAGGATGACCCACATTCTCACCTAAAGTCATGTTCTGTACAAAACTTTAAAATTCGATAATAAATATACTGAAATGTTGTATTCATATAAATAGAACATATTTATGAATCAGCTGACCTCTACCCCAGAAAGACTGGTATACTGCACTCACGTATGTCTAGCTCTGACGTTGTTACATTGAGAACCATGGACTCCTAAGAGGAGCATGGACAGAATTCAGGGGTCCGTTAATTTGGATGAGAAAAAAAAATGTTCCTTATTTTCACTACCTGAAATTTAGCTTTTTCTTCAATTATGAATATAAGCAACAGACCACAGCAATGGTTATTAGCAATATCCATGCTTCATTTCATACTACGCTTATTACAAACATCTCTAAATATCATTTAAACCTAAAAATCATTTAAAACTACTTAAAGATATTTTAAATCTACAGCTAAATCCTATTAAATGTTTAAAGCAGCACAGATCACAAATTTGCTTAATATCATTTAAAATTGTGATAACTGTATTTTAATATATATTTTAATATATTACATTTTAATATAACATAATTCTTTTGTAATACCATTTTATTTCAAGTATTTAAAAACATGAGTTTGAGACAGGATGCATAAGCTTTACCAGTTTGCCAAATGGGTCCATACCACAAAAAAGTTAAGAACCCCTGCTTCCATTTGCCTCAGTTCCTAGTTAAGAAATGAAACTCAAGCATTTAGTCTTCGATTTCAAAACAGAGTCCAAATTACCATAAACCCAAAAGGCCAAACCCACTACCATCAAGTCAATTTTAACTGATATTGTACTTAATATTGCTGCTTATTGAAAATCTTCTATCTGGCCAATTACAATTATCCCCATAGTCTTGGAAGCCATACGCATGGTTATAGAAAACAGTAAGACATTAGTTATATTACTTCTCAATTCAACTTACCTCTTTCATAGTGTAAGTGTCTTTTTGTGCACCAACAGACTTTAACAACTTCAAAAGCAATGGCTTTGGTCTAACCTATAAAGAAAAAAAGAGTTGCTATTATACTTCCAAAATTGGTCTAGAACTCTAAGTCTCTCAGCAAACAAATGTCACAGAAATTCCATTAAGGCAGCAGACTATGTTAACAATCTCACAAGGCCAGATCTCAAAAAATAAGTGTTTTAATAAAATGTACTAGCTAGCTTATATAAACTATATACCATAGACTGTCAAGGAGGTTTAGAAAACAGGCTGGGGAGGATCTAGTATTATACAAATACCATGGAAGGCTAAATTACCATTAGTTGCTATCAAAAACAGTATCCATCTCAAGGTGATAAACATTATTCTTTTCCTCCACTATTTCTACCATTGGCTAACTCCTTTACAAACTGAAACAACTATAAATGGAATACTCAATATGAACTTAAACTGTGACAGAATCCAAGAGAGAATAATGTTTAGAGCAGGCTAAGTCCTTTTACCAATCTTCTCTTCCTACAGATGTGGTCCTTAAGGCTAGAGAGCTTAAATTTCTAACCCAGGCTGACATAGGTCATATACCTCAAATACAACCCAGCATTTATTTCTTACTATATCGTGCTGCTTCTCAACTGCTCTACATTTTAAGTATCTTCACTTGACAAACATTTCCTGAGCTTCAGTATGCACCAAACAAACAAACAAAAAAAAAAACCTGACTGCCATCAAGTCAATTCTGACTCAGAGCAACCCTATAGGACAGAGTAGAACTGCCCCATAGGGTTTCCAAGACTATAAACCTTTACAGATGCAGGCTGCTTCATTTTTCTCCAAAGACTACGGTGGGTTCAAACCACCACCCTTTTGTTGGTCAGCAGCCCAGTGCTTTAACCATAGCACCACCACGCACCAGACCCTGCTAATTACCGCACAAAAAGACAAATGACTTGCACCCAAGCCTACCCATCAGATCAGAGATCAGAAAACTTTTTCTGTAAAGAGCCAGATGGTACATATTTTAAGCTCTGTGATAGATGCTGTGTTACAACCATTCAAGACTGCCATTATAGCAACAAAGCATAGACAACCTAAAAGCTAATGGGCATGGCTGAATTCCAATAAAACTTTATTTACAAAAACAAGCAGTAGGTCAAATCAGGTAAAAAGCTACTGCTACTAGTGCCTGATCCTGACCTAGAGGCTTTGCAAGGAGTACTGAGAAAATAAATGGCTAAGGGAAATGTATATAATATGCTTATGCTCTTTCTCTACATGTTGCTACATTAAAATCTTTACAGTTTGCCACTCCCACACAGACTGACTCACACTCTTCAATATGGCCCTGTCCTTTGTCTAGGCTTCAGATCTGACAACATCCCAGACTGGGATGTAACTCTCCAAATCAGATTTAAGAATATTCCTATTTCTGGCTAATCAACAAAACAAACATTATTTAATCATAGAAAAATTTAAAATACACAATGTAATAATTTTAATAAATTAAAATCAATGATTATTTTGAACACAAATTTTTTGTTACGTGCTTACATATGAACTTTTTCAGGGTACATAAAGGATGAACTCCACATAAAAGATAAAAATTACTTTTTTCTCCTAACTTTATATATGCTAACTTCAAGTTACATTAAATAACTTCAAAGTAAGAAATTTGGCAATGGAAAGCAGATTTTATTAAAACACACACAAGGAGCTCTGGAGGTGCAATGCTTAAGCATCAAACCAAAAGGCTGGCAGTTCAAACCCACCAGTTACTCTGTGGAAGAAAAGACCTGGCCATCTGCTCCTGTAAAGATTACAGCCTAGGAAACCCAATGGGGCAGTTCTACTCTGCCATATAGGATTGCTATGAGTTGGAAATGACTCAACCGCATACACACACATATGTGCATTAACAAGAAAATTAATGTAAAAGATACCACCATGTTAACCTTATTTAAAAAAAAAAAAAAAGATAAATTCCACTTGAAGATATAAACACAAAAAACACAAAGAAAATACAATAATTATTTGCATAATATTAGGATTGGTCTTCTAAAGTTTATGAAATTCAAAAAGGAGCTCAATAAATTTGACTTCATAAGAATTCAGAACTTCTCAATGGTGAAAACACAACATAAATTTAAATAAAATAGTTGTTACAGACAACAATAAAATGCTCCTGATACACAGAAAACTACTCCAAATTGTGAAGAAAAATGCAAAAACCCTAAAAGAAAAATAGACAAGTAAACCAGTCAAATACCAGAAGAAATACAAATGACTTAAATGAAAAGTGACCAGCTAAAAAGTACCTTCTCCACCCCGCCCCCCTCAAAAATGAAAGATAGTAAGACTGTTAAACACTGAAAACTTACAAACCTTTTGACATGCAATTTACCAGCCCCTGAAGGATTTTTTTTTTTTTTTTTTTTGGTTTTAGGACCTAGAAGTTCTACTTTCATAAAATCTCTCCTACAGAAATATAACACTTTGGTTAAGATATATGTATAAAACCACAGCTTGAAATATCCAAAAGCTAGACAAAATTTAAAATTCAACTGTAATATCCAAAACCTAGACACAATTTAAAAATCTATCTATAAAGGTTTAATTAAAAAAAAAAAAAGTATACTCGTGCTACTGAATACTATGCAGCTGTTAAAAAGAATGTGGCAATTTTTATTTATTGACATAGGTTAACACACTAAGTGAAAAACGCAAACTGCAGAACACCTCTAATTTAATCCTGTTTCAATAAAACAAGACTACAACACAAACTTAAACATACATGTGAATAAATACTATGGGTA
The DNA here is from genome assembly GCF_000298275.1 of Orycteropus afer afer. Taxonomy (NCBI): domain Eukaryota; kingdom Metazoa; phylum Chordata; class Mammalia; order Tubulidentata; family Orycteropodidae; genus Orycteropus; species Orycteropus afer. The sequence continues at coordinate 1,531,671 of NW_006921979.1, read as the reverse complement.
TATACACTGAAAAAGAGATCTAAACAGATACATGGGGAAGACGACTGGAATTTTCAGTTTTCACTTCTGTAATGTTTGAAATCTTTACAAGCATGAATGACTTGTAATTTTTAAAAACCATCAGACAGTTCAAAGTAGGAGAAAAACATTCAGTCACATAACATAACTTCAGTATCCTTAAGAATGTAATGAAATTCATCTCTTAAGTCCACTAAGTAAAGGACTAACAAAATATTGGCTGAGTCTTCAAGTAAACGTTTACTCCACGCAGTTATGCCCCAGACAGGCAGCGAAATTTAAGCTACATACTTTAAATTTCATTTAAAGAGTTATAATTGGGGTCGATAACAAAATGAAATTTTCTAAAAAGTTACACTTCAGACAAAAATACCAACCAGGGTCTCTTGTTCTGAAGCAGGAATCTGTGAGGTGCTTGCAGTAGCACCATCGGTAGTAGACACAGACATGTTGGTATTGCACATTTGCCTACAAGTATTAAAAAAAAAACACAAATGATGAAAACTTGAAATAATGAAATATTTGTGAAAAAGTCAAAATCATATAGAAAGAAGGTAAATGATGCTTTTAATAAAACTAAAGCCATTAGCCAAGTCAACCCTTACCTGGATCAGTATAGAAAAAATGTCGTGCATCTGTGGTCACCAATGAATACAGCTGGGAAAAGGCACGGTTTTTAAATACCCTCAGCTGGAGACAAGTCCGGGCTTAGCTCCTTTTATTGCAGACTCAGAACGTGTCCCAACTTGACCAGCCCAAGAGGAAAAGCTGAGTCAACCTGCCCACTGAACCAGCCCGATCTCGCCCAGGGGCGGAACCCGGTTCAGATAGGCTACCGAACAGGCACCTGTCATCATTCGAACCCCTGGCTAGGAAGCGACCGTGCTCCCGCAGCCCCCTTCCCACGTGACTTTACCTCGGCCTCTGGGGAGACCCCACCCCCCTCCGCCCTAGCCCTACCGGGAGCGAGAGCCCGAAGCCCCGCCTTCTCTCGGGTGGTGACAACCTCAACCCCAGTGCTCTACGACCCCTACTACATATTACACAAAAGCTGTGCCGCGGAGCGCAGGGAGACAATGAGACCAGACCAAGCCAGAAGACTTAAATCACAGACCAGACACAAAACTGACCATGCGCTTCCGGTCCGATACCTGCTTCTCACCATGCGGGGTTGCTACAGGAGCGCGGGTATCCCTCGAACCTCCCAGTTCCCGTCACCGAGCGTGCGGATGCCCAACGTCCTGGGCCTTGGCGACCATTTCACTTGCTGGGCCCACGCCGCTGGAGCGCTAGTACTCTGTAGGTCCAAAGAAGTCTCTTAGCTACGAAAGCAGCAGGACCTCGCTCAGAGGGGTTAAGGCTGCCCCTCAGGTTCGGCTTCTTGCGCCATCCGCCTTCCAATCACACAGGGCCATACAGGCCCCAAAAGGAACCCAGTTTGTTGAGGTTGCCCCCATGCGCGCCTCCTACCGCCCGAAGGGAGCGCGCCGGAAGCTGCTGCCCATCCGGGTCTTTGCGCGCGCGCAACCAAGGCCCGCAGCCTCCGCCAATTAGGGAAGGGGTCCCAGCGTCGCGTGTCCAGGCTACAGCTGCCTCCGCGAATGGGGGTTCGGGGGACTCGGCGCCCGCGCACGCAGGCCCCACCGCTTCTGCCAATTGGGGGAGGGGTCTTGACGCGCGCAGCTGGGGCCGCTGCAGGTGGAGAGTGGGTGTGCTGGGCGCGCGCGACCGACGGGCGGGGCTTCTGCTTCTATTTTACTCGAAAGGGTACGGCGGGCTGGGCCGCCCCCAGCCTGGTTTGCTGGGCAACGCTTGGAACGTCTTTAACTGTTGTGCTATTTTTGCGTTTCGTGTGTTTACACCCCCGCGACCGCGGTGGAAACTGCAAGCAAATACGTCCAGCTGCTGCCGAAAAAGAAACTAAAATTAACAGCTGTATTATATTAAGCCCAACAACTGACAACTGCTGAAGTTGCACACAAATAAAAATTCTTTCAAATGTTTTTTTTTTTGTTTGCCTAAAACACATAACAACAAAGTAAGATTCAAAATAGCATATAATATAGGCTTATACACAGGAGCGTAGAAATGTTCTGGTTGGAGAAAGCAATAATAGTGTTTACGGTTGGTAAGTGAGAGGCAGGGTAAGGAAGGTAGTTCCTTTCCGCTTTATTTTTGGGTATTTGTTTAAGTGTTGATTCGGAAAGACGGTTAGTCGGATTGGCTGTAATCTTTACAGAAGCCTATCGCCAACAACATCGCCAAGCCCGGAGAATGCGCGGTATCGCTGGGTTGTTTGGAACCAGGCAACCTATTAGGGTGCCAGCAGAATGCAGACTATCTGTGCCACGCAGGGACCTTCCACGTTATTTTTTAGAATGTTTGCGTTGGTTTGTTGGTTGGCTTCCCGTTGCTGTCTTGGCATGGAGTGGTTCCAACTTACAGTGACCCTACAGAAAGAGTAGAACTGCCTATAGAGTTTCTAAGGCTGGTGGCACAGTGGTTCAACCAATAATGCTAACCAATTGGCTGCTGGCCAATAATTCAATTCGAACCCACCAGCCATTCTGCGGAAGGAAGGCAAGACAGTCAGCTTCTGTAAAAATTTACAGCCTTGGAAACCCTATAGGGTAGTTCTACTTTGTCCTGTAGGGTCCCTACAAGTGGAATCTTCATAGATGCCACCTCTTTTCTCCAGTGCTGCGCTGACCTTTCTCTTAGCAGCTGAGCACTTAACCCTTGCAACACCAGGGCTCCTTGGTTGATTGGTTTATATTAAGCCTCAAATCACTGATATACTGAAAGTCCTACTTTGCCCTTTTGGCACGCAGGCGTGGGGCTGTTTTTGATGCAATGTCAAGTGCATAAGAATTGAATTAACTCATCCCAAAACGCTCAGTCACTGCAAAGAGCTTTTCTGGATAGGAAGTGATTAGTTAATTCCTTGTGAGCAAAAAGCACTTTTTAATAAAATTGTATCCTTTCTTCCTCCTCCCTAATGTACTAGCAAGGAACTTAAACGGAGTGTTCATTTGATTAATTGCTAATAATACTAACTTGAGGGATTTGGTGTGGCTTTTTAAAAATCTCATCTTTATTAGATCAACTATATGAGATTTCTGGTTGTGAGACCTGGTGTTTGACATTGGATGAAGGAGACTCTCCAGAAGTGGAGAAAATGTAAGCACAGAAGGGTTGGTATTTGTTAAACACGGAGTGAATGAACACCTATGTGTTCTAAGAGTGTGAAGACAGGATTGATCAGTGAATACTAAGGCAAATTGCGAAGGATTCATAGAAGGTCACACTTGTTTTGTGCCGTGAAGGGTGGTAAAACTTAAAAACAGAAGACAAAATGAATTCACACAGTGGCTGGGCAGAAGAAAGGCCTGGTGATCTACTCCCATAAAGATTACAGGCAAGAGAGCTCTATGGGGCAGGGCAGTTCTCTGTCATACAGGGTTGCTATGAGTCAAAATTGACAGCATGTAACAACAATAATTTCATGTGAAAGAAAAAAAAAATATGATTAAAAAAATCCAGAAGTAAAAATATAAGAAGGTTTTTTGGAAAATAAATAAGTTTCATTTGCATGGAAGTCAGGGAAAAAGGAGAAAAAAATTTAAGAACTTAGAGCATCCTTAAATGCCAAGCCATACTGGAAGCATGTAAACAGGTGATTTGCTTCAAACTCTACCTTAACATGACTTCAAGAGCCAATTCAAGCTCTGAACAGTTGGGCTAGCTCCTTCTGTAACAACATTCCTATCTCATCGGCTCTGTTTTGAAAAAAATTTCTTGACAGAATTATTGGAGCAGAAATAAAGGGAAGAACAAATAGGATTAGTCTTTTTCTAATGGATTCAGAAAAAAAGGGCCAGAAATGAGGAAAGAAGTTACAGAATTTAGAGTTTTGGGGGGAAAGGAAAAGAGATGAAACAAGGATTCAATCTTTCAAGAAATTGTTGTTGAAAACTTACATGTGTATCAAACACTACCCCAGCCCCAAGTGTTGAACAAGATAGTTATGCTCTGACATCATGGAACCCAGCAGGGTACAGGCCAATGAGTTTATACGTGGCCTTTCTGGGCCTGGGTTTGTAGTTCTGCTAAGATGATTTGCTAGGCCACAAACATACAAAGAAATTGGTTAGTCTATTATGCAAACAAGAAGTGTAACACTCCTGCAGGGACTGGTCAATTACTATCCAAACTAAGGGGCTGTGGCCTACCTAGGGGATTAGTCAGTTTTGCCATCCTGCTAGGCTTGAAAGAATCAGTATATCACAGAGGTTGAGGAGGAAAGTCAGTACCACCAAGAAGAGCTGGGTGTGGAACACATCCTTTGGACCCAGCATCTCTGTGCTGAGAAGATGGCTATAGTGGGCTTCCTGGCCTGTGGCCAGAGACAGCTACAGTGGGCCTGTTGATCCTTAGAGTAAAAGAGCTGAGTGCCTTCAAGTAGGAGCCTTCCTGGCAGAGTAGGGTAACTGCAGGCACTTGTCTACAAAGTTGAAGAGTTATAACTCTTGCCCAGACAAGTTAGTGTGTCCGGATGGAAGTATCCGGCAGCAGTAGGAGAGCAGTCTTCGTTGTAAGTAGTACTGAATGAAGAACTGTGTCCTCTCCCTTGAGTTGTTCGTACTTCCAAGTTGATCCTTATACTGAATTGTAACTTGTTTCTCCCTAACAGGCCCCAAAATCATGGGTATGGTCTGTGTGTTCTGAGTGGCCATTGCAGCAAACTATCAAATCCACCTTAAAGTAGAGAGTGTCATAGAGAAGAAAGCTGGTGTCAGAATTGATAAAGGTTGGAGACGGACGGTATATCTGACCTCCACCTCGTGGGAGTCAGCTTTGTGCTGATCTTGATTCTCCTCACCCCCTGAAGTTAGAGAACTTCTGCCACTACCGCAGTACAAAAGGTGACTCTCAATTTCTAGTCAAAAAGAATGATGATACAAAGTTCAACAAGACAGAAAATAACAAATGCTGGCGAGGTTGTGGAGAGATTGGGACTCTCATACACTGTTGGTGGGACTGTAAAATGGTACAACCATTGTGGAAAGCAGTATGGCGATTCCTTCAAAAGTTGGAAATACAAATACCAT
>NW_006921979.1:1519259-1525727 GCF_000298275.1 Orycteropus afer afer | reverse complement strand
AAAGAATGATGATACTGCTGACAAAAAACAATCAAGTCTGGAGGGAATAAAAGTTGGGTTTTTGTTGCGTTTTGGGTGATACACCACATAATAGAGTTCAGTGACAGAAAACCAAAGCTCAGGGCTAGAGACAGAGCTTTGGAAGTAATGGCTGGCCCAACACTTGAGAACTGATGAGTTCCTTAAGGAAGGGAAAACACTGAACTGGGATATGGCAGCAGCGGTAGAAACAGCAAAGGAATGAGTGAAATGACTAGAAGGCCAATCACAAAAGATTATATAATAGTATCTCAAAAACCAGAGGAGTTAGTAAATGATAATGAGTACTACAGACATCAAAGAAAATGAATGAGAAAGGAAGTTGGATCTGCTCACTCTAAAAGTAGTTGCTGTTTTTTTTGTGATTTGACCATCAAAAGCATTCCATAATTATCCTAACTTACTTTGCCCTTTGCTGTGCTGACTGGAGGCTTTTCTGGGAGCAAACTTATGCTTAATTGCTAGTAGCATTGTTCTTTGCACCTTCCTTTGTTCCAAGAGATACCTTGAGAATCTCTATATTCTTCTAGACTTAAACTCTGCAAACATCCGCAATTAGCTCTTACCCTTATCCAGGGGCCACTTTGTACTTGTATGACAACTAACCAGTCTTTAAAGAATGATGGAAAAGAAACAAAAAGAAGATTTCTCTCAGAAATAATGTTAAGAAAATTTTTAGAATGCTGGAAACTTCACAATATTTATCAGGTCAAATGAAATTATACTATTTATTAGTTCACATTCCATATATCTTTCCAAACATCTGGAGATAAAAATGTTGTTGTTAGTTGTGTTGAGTTGGCCCCAAATATTGATGACCCCATGCATCACAGAACAAAACGTCTCCTTATCCTGTGCCATCTTCATAATGACCATTGTTGTGGCCATGGTGTCACCGAGTGTTCCCCTTCTCCAGCCCTCCACTGGACCAAACCCAGTATCTTTCTCCAGTCCCTCCTGATGATGCATCCAAAGTAAGCCAGTCAAAGTCTTGACAGTATTGCTATTTTATATCCTTTTTTGTTGTTGTTATTGCTGACTGTTTTAGATTGAACTGTGTCCCCAAAAACTATGTGTTATAAATCCTAATCTCTATGGCTGTTGCTATAGTTTCATGTGGGAATGGATTGTCTGTGTTATGTTAATGAAATAGGATTAGTTTAGGGCATATCCTGAGTGAGTCTCTTTTGAGATATAAAAGAGATTAAACGCAAGGTAGCAAGTAGAGAGGGAGGAAGAGAGATGCCAAGTCACATGAATATCACCCAGGAGCAGAAGCTCAAAGAGACAAGGACTTTCCTTCAAAGCCAGCAGGGAGAGAAAATCTCCTAGACCCAGCATCCTAAATTCAGATTTGTAGCCTCCTATATTGTGAGAAAATGAATTTCTCTTTGTTAAAGCCACTCTTTATGGTATTTTGTTGTAACAGCTGTTTCTGGTTACCTAGTGCCTCTCTGACAAGAATACACTACAAACGGAATGGCCTTAAACAGGAGTTTATTCTCTTACAGTATGGAGGCTTTAAGTCTGTGTACAAAGTGCAGGTTCTAGGGGCTGGGTGAAAGCCCGTCAACCTTGGCTTCAGCTCTGCCTCCTGCTCCCAGCCCACTGGAGCTGGAGGCTTTTCTTCATTCATACAGCTGCTGGCTGCTGAGGCTCACAAGCCCAAGGTTGACAAGTAAAAAGACACAGTCCCAATGTCACCAAACCACACAGCAGGTTATTAATTCAAATCCAATGAAAGTCCTGAGGTCAGCAGAGCATGGCAGGCTGCTTAACAACTACATGGCTACATTCAGGATTCCAAGTGCCATAAACTAGAGACCATTCCCAAAGCTGTTTCTTATATACAGGAAGCAGACCACATCCCTAAAGCAGCTACTCAGCTGCTTGTGGTATGTCCCATCATGGAGTTGATTGCCAGTCTCATCATGGGGAATAACTACCACCAGCTGCCCAGCCACTCAACCAGGCCCAGTCAAGTTGACACACAAACATAACCACCACAGCAGCAATAGATAACTAAGACACTGACATGTGACCTAATTACTAATTTTTGTGTTTTGACCTTAAAGCCAGCAAAACTGCTGCGTGTTCTGTTATAAATATTACTAATTTTTCAGTAGCTTCTTTTGGACTTTCTATGTAGATAGTCATATCATTTGCAAAAATCATTACTTTGTCACTTCCTTTCTTATCTCTTATTTCATTTTCTTGTCATAAAGCCATTAGACCAATTATTACTTTAAGAATAGTAGTAATGAGAGTGGGCATCCTTGTTTTATATCTGACTTTACTAAAAATGGCTTTAAAGTTTGATGTTTGCTATAAGTTTTAGATAGGTTCCCTTTATCACACCATAAAAGTTTCCTTCTATTCCTGTCTTTTAGTTTTTGTTTTTAACATGGATGAGTATTCAACTTTAACTAGTACTTTTTAACACATCTATAGATCTGGTAGGAGCTCTGGTAGCATAGTGCCTAAGGCACTTGACTGCTAACCAGAAGGCTGGCGGTTCAGACCCACCAGCCACTCCTTGGAAGGAAGGTTGGACAATCTATTTCCGTAGTGATACTGTCTCAGAAACCCAAGGAGGGGTCACTATGAGATGGGACCAACTAAACGGCAGTGAATTTGCTTCTTTTTTTCATATATAGATAGCCATGGGGCCCCCCCACACACATACCATTGTTTGTTTGTTTTTAAAGATACTGATGAATTGAATTTGTAGCAGGAATAGTATAATAGGATGACATAGAGCATAATTGAGATCTTCTCCTGCCCTTGAAGTTACCAAGTATTTCAGGGATTTCAGTGGACACATTGCCTGTTAAGAAAAAAGTTACTCAATTTTTCAAGACCAAGTTAAAATAAGGCTCTGTTCTTGGCCTAAGACTCTAGTTCCCACAGGAGCAATACAGGCTAAACTGGTTTAATGACTTTTACCACTGAGAGCTTTAAGGGAGGACCAGCAACAAAATTTCAGAAGGAAAGTTGGGCAATCTTCTTTTGTAGGGATACCACCTCGGAAACCCAAGGAGGGGTCACTATGAGTCGGATCTGACTTGGCAGTGCATTTGGTTTCGTTAGCAACAAAACTGGCTACCTTATGGAGGAATAAAGCATGTATAACCTCCTACATTCTCAACTAAATCTGAGACTTATAGTTATATCTTATTTGAAAGTTCCTTGGCCACTGACCTGGCAAGAGAGGCGTGGTGAGGCTGAGCAGCATCTCCACACCTTGGAAAGGTCGTCGGAGTTTTCAACAGGTGAAGTGGTCCCCGAAGAAGAAGGCAGGGGTGTAAAGCAGTTTTGCTGGTAGCTCCTAAAATGGCCACTATTTGGGTAATAGAATTCTGACAGCAAGAGATGGTAGGATGTCTGCTGGTAAAATGTGCTGAGTTGGGGAGAAAGAAGTAGAGCTTCATTCAGATCTCCCTTGCCCAACTTCCCACCAAGACCATGCCAGAGGACCCTTTAGAGAACTAGTGTTTGGTTACCTGCCACATGGAGGGAACTGAAGCCCAACTGATATTAAACAGAGAGATTTGGGCAACCAACAAAAGGGGACAGAAATGTCTATATTATCCAGATAGGGTGGTTTATATAAGGGAACTATGGTCATGACCAACTAATAAAAGAGCAACAAATTCTTCAGGGGCAGTCATGTAAGGAAATGTCTCTTTTTCTTCCATCCTCCTTCACACCTCCTTTGCAGAAGGATAGTGTGTATGTTTTCTGTTGCTGCATAACAAATTACCACAAATGTTGTGGCTTAAAGCAACGTGAACTGATATCTCTCTGTTCTATGTGTCAGAAGTCTAGGTGAGCTCAACTGATTCCTCTGTTCCAGGTCTCACAAAACTGAAATCAACAAGTTGGCCAGCTTGAGCTCTTATCTAGAGGCTCTAGGGAATCCCCTTTCCAGCTCATTCAGATTGTCGGCCAAATTCAGTTTCTTATACCTGTAGTTGTTTACTTACTGGTTGTCAGTCAGGGGCTACTGTAAGCTCTTAAAGACTGCCTACATTCCTAGACACACAGCTCCCCTTCTCCTCCATCTCCAAGCCAGTAATGATGTGTTGAATCCCACTTGCCTCTGTAGGAAGGGCACGCACAGGCAGGCTGCAGTGGCTATTGGCATGCTCAATGTGTGCCTCGAACGGGTCAGAGAATCCATGCCCTGGAGGTCAGCCATCTCTGCGGGACCACTGCTTTATATCACACTGGTTGTTGTGATGTTTGGAACTGTCTAATCACTGCACACAGTGCCAGATATTTCTGCTGTTGGTCCATCAAATTGTTCTCCAGAGTGGTTAAAAAGACATCGTGTCTTCTCAGTGATGAGGAGCTGACTCATAGGCATATGAATCTTCACTTTTTTCCTAATGTGACTAAGTCTAAAATGGAAGCCAACCCTCTGTTTAGGTCACCCAGTTCTGTCTGCCATTGTTGTTGTTGTTATGTGCCTTCGAGTAAGACCTGACTCATAGACACCCCTCCTTGGGTTTCTAAGGTGGTTTCACTGCGGAAATAGATTGCCGAACCTTCCTTCTGAGGAGTAGCTAGTGGGTTTGAACCAACAGCCTTCAGATTAGTTGTCACATTTGCTATTTTTAAAATGTCATGGTATTCTTTGTTTCTTTACTGTGAGGCAACACTATCACTTTCATAGTTTATGCCAGCCATTTGGGTCAAACTGTTTCCCAGAAATGAAAATAAAGATAGGCCAAAGAAGTGTAAATGAGCCACATTTCAGTATACTACGTACTCAGGATAGCTCAGAAGAGCACTCATTGGCTGGGAGTCTTGGTAGCATAATACACTTACTCTCATCAGTTGGCACGAACAGTACAGCTGCCTTACCAGCTCTAATTGGCCGTAACCCTAGGTGGCACTGAAAACATGAAAAAAAAAATCTCTCTATATACAAAATAGTGTAATGGATTGCTATTTAACTAGTGGAGTTGCACATTTAAGTCTCTACAGCTCAGACATGCAGATTAAAAAATTAGCACTTTTATTTTGCCTATAATTATTCCTGATCCTGCACTTGTGATTTAATAGGAAAACTAATTAAATGTCCAATCTTTAAAACCTGGCCAGACCTGATCATTTGAAAACCATTTAGGCAGTGTCCAGTCTCTCTTAACAGAAATGCTCAGTCATTCTCTTAGAGTTCCCTCATGCCCTGCTTTTCTCCCTTAGTCGGTATCCTGTATTCTGGGGGAGGGGTCCTGCCTGGCCTTGTGCTGTGTCATCAATTCTCCTTTCATCCACTGACTTCCAGCCCAATGTTGCTGTCCACCTGCTCACTCCACACTCTGCTACCCTCTGATGGATGATACCAACTAGACGTTAAAGCCCATCCCCAGTAAAGAAGTCTGATCGCATTTTGATTGCTCTGTGAGCACCTTGGTCTTAGCACCTGCTCACTGTTTAGATTTTGGGGTGCTCTATTCATTTTTCCCACCACTTGTCTGTCAGTTTGTCACACTATGGTGGCTTGTGTGTTGCTGTGAGGCTAGAGGCTATGACACCAGTATTTTAAATATCAGCAGGGTCACCCATGGTGGATGGGTTTCAGCAGAACTTCCAGACTAAGACAGACTCAGAAAAAGGAAGGGGCCCCATTCACTTCTCAAAGAATTGGCCAATGAAAACCTTAGGAATAGCAGTGAGACAATGTCTGATATATTACTAGAAAACTTTATGAATAGCCCTGAAACATTGTCTGATATAATGCTGGAAGATGAGCCCCTCAGGTCATAAGGCACTCAAAATGGGAGGAGCTGCCTCCTCAGAGTAGAGTTGATCTTAATAATGTGGGTGGATTAAGGCTTTCAAGACCGCCATTTGCTGATGTGGCATGACTCAAAATGTGAACAGACAGCTGCAAACATCCATTAATAATTGGAACATGAAACGTACAAAGTATGAATCTAGGAAAACTGGAAGTTGTCAAAAATGAAATGGAATGCAAAAAGATCAATATCCTAGGCATTTTAATGGACTGGTTTGGGCCATTTTGAATCAGACAACCATGTGATCTACTATGCGAGGAATGACAAATTGAAGAGGAATGGTGTGGCATTCATTGTCACAAAGAACATTTCAACATCTATCCTGAAGTATAGTGCTGTCAATGATAGGATAATACCCATACACTTATAAGGAAAATTGATAATAAATTGATTATTCAGATGTGGTTTATCTGTAGTTTGCTCAGCTTTGCACTGAGCAAATCTGCTGCAAAAGAACACTTTAGAATCCATTAAATGGGGGAGAGAATGTTTGTTTAATAAATGGTGCTGGCAAAACTGGAGATCCATTTGCAGAAAAATTAAACAAGATCTGTACCTCACACCACACACAAAAACGAACTCCAGATGGATCAAAGACTTAAATGTGAAACCTAAAACTATA
>NW_006921979.1:1505352-1519030 GCF_000298275.1 Orycteropus afer afer | reverse complement strand
AACAAAAAGACAAACAATCCAATTAAAAAATGGGCAGAAGACATGAATAGACACTTAACCAAGCAGGATATTCAGGTGGCCAACAAACATATGAAGAAATGCTCACAATCATTAGCCATTGGAGAGATGCAAATCAAAACAACAATGAGATACCATCTTGCTCCAGCACTAGTAGCAAAGTTCAACAAGAAAGAAAATAACAAGCGTGGCAAGGATGTGGAGAGATTGGGACTCTGATACACTGCTGATGGGACTATAAAATGATACAACTATTGTGGAAAGCTGTATGGCGATTCCATCAAAAGTTGGAAATAGAAATACTGACCCAGCCATTCCATTACTAGGTATATATCCTAAAGAAATGAGAGCCATGACAAGAACAGACATATTCACACCCGTGTTCATTGCAGCACTATTTACAATAGCCAAAAGATGGAAACAACCTAGTTGTCCATCAACTGAGGAATGGATAACCAAATTACGGTATATACACACAATGGAATACTATGCAACCCTAAAGAATAACCTAGAATCTGCAAAACACCACATAACATGGATGAACTTGGAGGACATTATGCTGAGTGAAATAAGTCAATCACATAAGGACAAATATTGTATTAGTCCGTTACAGTAAAAATCAAGGAAAAGTTTATCTATGGAAGGAAATTTTCTTTGTTTGCTACCTGGGGTGGGAGGGGAGGGAAGGGAACACTGTTAGATACATAGAGATAAGTATTTATTTGGGTGAAGAGAAGGGCAATGCACCAAATGTGAGCGATCAACATGGTGGCACTGAGGAAGAGGAAGACATAGAGAGGTACTTGGAAGGTACAGATAGTAAAGATTAATCCTTTTGCACATACAGTACTGCGTTGTCAGTGGAGGCAAACATGGGTATGTGGGTGGATAGATGGGTGGACAGGCTGAACTATTAGGTATGTCTGTGAAGTGGGGAGTGTAGTACCCAAGACCATGTATAGGGTTGGCAGTCAATGGTCCTATAACTGTATTTGTATGATCTGAATTCCCAGGGGGATAGTAAAGCTGACAAGGGACAAGGTTGTAGTCACTTCTTGGTCACAGCCAGCTACACAGAGGGACTGAGTAGTTGAACCTGTGGGCTCGTCCCGACCATAGTCACAAGGGACATCAAGTTCAATTGGCATAACATACTACACAAAACATTGTTCCACCTCCTGGTTTGGTGAGTAGTGACCAGGATCTTAAAAGCTTGCAAGCAGCCATCTAGATGTAATGATGGGTCTCTCCTTGTCCATAGCAAAGAAAAATGAAGAAAACCAAAGATTCATGGACAGAATTAGTCCTAGCAACTAGTACACCATGTGATCCACAGCCTAAATGACTATTAGACCAGAAGATCTAGATGGTGCCCAGCTACCAATGTCAACCACTCAGAGGGGGATCTATGTAGGAGATCCTGGATAGAGAGGGAGAACAATGTGGCACAAAACTCAAAAGTATTTGGAAAAAAAAGGGGGGGGGACCAATTTTGCTGGTCTGATAGAGCCTGGTGCAACCACTGAGACTATGGCCCCTAGCTGCCCTTCAGGTCTGGAAATTGAACCCACACCTGTGGCTTCCAGCCAAGCAAAAGACAGTCATAGGGGTTGAACATTTACCTGAGGTAAATACACTCCTTGGAGAGAACAATCATGGGAGAAAGAAGGGCTGTTTATGCACAGGGAGACAGGTCAGGGCTCAAGGGTACGTGGAGGGATGGATACAGGGAAGAGGTGACTATTGGGAGGAAGTGGGAGGGCAGCTGTTGCATCATGGTGAATTGTGATCAATGTCATAAGACAAAGTGTATGTGAACTGCTGTATGGAAAGTGAATTTGCTCTGTAAATTTTCACCCAAATCACACACACACACAAAAAAGAAGAACTCTTTAGAGTGCTGAAGAGCAAAGACATCCCTGAAAACTAAGGTGTGCCTACCCAAGCCATGGATTTTCAGTTGCCTCATGTGCATGTGAAAGCTGGACAGTGAATAAGGAAGATCGAAGAAGAGTTGATGCTTTTGAGTTTTGATGTTGGTGAAGAGTACTGAAAGTACAACAGACTGCCAAAAGAACTAACAAACCTGTCCTGGAACAAGTGCAGCTGGAATGCTCCTTGGAAGCGAGAATGGCCAGACTTCATCTCACCTACTTTGGTCATGTTGTCAGAAGGGAACATTCCCTGGAGAAGGATATCATGCTCAGTAAAGTGGAGGGTCAATGAAAAAGGGAAAGGCCCTCATCTAGATAGACTGACACAATGGCTGCAGCAATGGACTCAGATATATCAAGCGTTGTGAAGCTGGCACAGGACCGGGCAATGTTTCATTCTGTTGTTCATAGGGTTGCTATGAGTCAGAGCCAACTGACAGCACTAACAACAATTCATTTCTCAGGAGAAAAAAATGTGGCAGTCTGCTTATTACAGCCTTGGAAACTCTAAGGGGCACTTCTACTCTGTCCTATAGGGTTGCTATGAGTCAGAATTGACTCAATGGCAGTTGGGAATGGGTTTTTCAATTCTGATTAAAAAAAGGGAAATACAGCTTTCTTAAGTTAGGCTATGCTGTCATTGTTAGTTACCATCCAGTGGGCTCAGACTCACATCAGCCTTTTGTATAACGGAATGAAATGTTGCCCTGTCCTGTGCCATTTCATGGTCATTGGTTGAGTACATTGTTGTGGCCATTGTGTCAAGCCATCTCATTGAGGGTTTCCTGTGTTTTCATGGGCCCTCAACTTTATAGTGTATTTTATTTGATATTTTATGCAGTATTTCTATATGTGTAGGAGAGTAAGTATATTTCTCCTACAACAGTCATTGGGCAGAAAACAATTCAATTTTTATAAATAAAATAGAATTAAACAAGTAATACATAAATTTCTCATGTTGAAAAAAAAAAGGGGAGATATTATAGGTAAGGCCAAAGTTCCCTTCAAGCCCTACCAGAACCCCTGTCCCTCATCATCTCAGTGATCACACTGATTACCAAATAGGCTTGCTTACTAAGTTCTTCTTTCACACACTTTCTTATGTTCCTTAGAAAATACATCATTTCATTTTAAGCTAATTTTTTTAAATTTACAAAAAATAGTATCATAATGATTTATCTATAACTTGCTTTTTAACCCAGTAGGGTGCTATGGGGACTTCTCCAGGTTAACACAAATCTACCTCATTCTTTTAACTGCTTCCTACCACTGCACACCTAGTGTGAGTCTACATTTTATTAGTCATTTGTTTACTTTTGGACAGTCTCAGTGACTTCAGCTTTTCTCTATGAGAAACTCTGCAGTGAACATGCTCAAACATGTTTTCTTGTGTATAAGTGCTAGTGTTCCTCAAAGAAAGACACCAAGATCTAGAACTGTTGACTCATAGCACACACCACGTGTTTTTATTTTCATCAATATTCCAAAATTGCCCTTCAAAATGGTTGTATCAATTTCATACTCACACTTAAAGTATATATGTGCATCTGTTTCTCCATACCTTTATCAATACATTTTACTGAAGTGTTTAATTTTTGCCAGTAGGATGATTGAAAATTAACTCAATGTTCTAAATAAAACTAATTTTTCTTAATAATTTGTGAGGTTCAGCTTCTATTTTTCTGTTCATTGGCCAGTTGTATTTCCTTTTCTCTAAATTACTATACTACTATGTTTCTGGGAGCTCTGGTAGCATAGTGCCTAAGGCATTTGACTGCTAACCAGAAGGCTGGCGGTTCAAACACATCAGCCACTCCTCAGAAGGAGGTTGGGCAATCTACTTCTGTAGTAATACCACCTTGGAAACCCAAGGAGGGGTCGCTATGAGTTGGTTCTGACTCAATGGCACACAACAATAACAACCTTTTTTTATGATTTTATTGGTTCGCTTGAGGGTTTTGTTTGTTTGTTGTTGTTTTCTATGAGTGCTTTATAAATCTAAATTCTAATTATTTATGTGTTACATGTGTGGCAATTTTTCTCTCCCAATCTGTTACCTGTCTTTCAACTTTGCTTAGGAGACCTCTTTTTTTTTTTTTTTTTTAGGATTTGGGTGAAGATTTACAGAGTAAATTCACTTTTCATACAGCAGTTCACATATACTTTGTCTCATGTCATTGACCAAAATTTACAATGCAGCAGCTCCCCTCCCACTTCCTCCCATAGTTACCTCCTCCCAGTGTCCATCCCTTCATACTCTTCGAGAGGCCCATTGTCTGCCAACCCTGTATATGATCTTGGATACACTCTCCATTTAGACATACGTAATTGTTTAGCTTGTTCACCCATCTATCCGTCCCTATACCCATGTTTGCTTTCATTGACAACTCAGTATTGTATTTACAAAGGGGTTCATATTTGTTGTTTGTACTGCCCATGTAACTCTCTCTGTCTTTCTCATCCTCAATGCTGCCATATTGGTCACTCACATTTGGTACATTGCCCTTCTCTTCACCCAAATCAATATTTATCTCTATCTATCTAACAGCATTCCCTCCCCTTCCCTCCCACCCCTGGTAACCAACAAAGAAAATGTCCTCCAATATATAAACCTTTGCTTAGGAGACCTCTTATTGTACAAAACTGTAATCTGCTGTCCAAGTTTATCAGTCTTGATGAAGTAAAATTTATCAGTTTATTCCTTTAAATCATTCACATTGATGTCTGGCTCAGAATGGTTTCCAGTTTCCCAAAGTCATAAACATATTCTCTTTTATTTTCTTCTGATATATTTATAGTTTTATTTTTATGTTTGGGTCTTTAATCACCCCTGAAATTTATTTTTGGGAATGGTATAAGGTGGTGAATCTAACTTAAATTTTATCAAATGATCAATTGTCCCAGTGCCATTTACTAAATTGTTAGTACTTCCCACTGACAAAAATGCCATCTTTATTATATACATCAACCTAAAGTTGGGTGAATTTAGCCATCTGTGGAAACAACCCACCTTAAGGTAAGGCTTGCACATGTTGTTGTTCTTAGGTGCCATCAAGTCATCTCCAACTCATAGCAACCTTATGTACAACAGAATGAAACACTGTCTGACCATGTGCTAGCCTCACAATCCCTGCTATACTTAAGCCCATCATTGCAACCACTGTGTCAGTCCATCTTGTTGAGGGCCATCTCCTTTTTCTTTGACCCTCCACTTTACCACGTATGATATCCTTCTCCAGAGAATGGTCCTTTCTTACAAATATGCTACTGAAATTAGGAAAATACCATGAAATGTGTCCTTAAGCTGAAAATTGTAACTTAATTATTTTAGAGCCTGTCAAAAATAATATATAGTACCAGGAGTGTTGCATTTATTGTGTTGTTGTTGTTATGTGCCGTCGAGTCAGACCCGACTCATAGCAACCCCTCCTTGGGTTTCCGAGGCTATATCACTACGGAAGTAGATTGCCCAACCTTCCTTCCAAGGAGTGGCTGGTAGGTTTGAACCACGAGCCTTCTGGTTAGAAGTCAAGTGCCTTAGGCACTATTCTACCAGAGCGCCTATATACAGCAAATATTAAAAAAGGAAAATTAAATAGTCAGAATTTGATCATGATAGTCTAGCATGGACAAACCAAACCCATTCCACTGCTGTTGAGTAGATTCCAATTCATAATGACCCCACAGGACAAAGTAGAATTGCCCCACAGGGCTTCCAAGGCTATAATTCTTATGGAAGCAGATTGCCATATCTTTCTCTAGCCTGAGCAGGTGAAAGTAATCAATTCACTAGAGAAATACATGACATTTTCCAGGACTATTCATGCCCTGAGAAAAATAGCATTCTACATTAGTCTACTTCCTTACTTCTGATTATCTACCCACTAAAAAGCTTTAAGATAAATTATGCAGTTTCACAGATACCTCAACGTAAAGAAAGGGATGCCCAATAGAGGAAAAATAAGTATTTTAGGTATATCCATCTTTCTAAACCAAGAAACTAATATTCCATTACACTGGACTTTAATTGTTTAAATAGCTCAAGCCATACATATTTTCTTCTAATTCTGTCATTCTTTCTCTAGGATTTGCTTGCATAGGGCTTGGTACATTAAAGATCCTAAGTACGTTTGTTGAAAGAAGGAATGGCCAAAACAATATTCTTATTTTGTGAGATTAAAATTTTAAATGCTATGAATCATAGTCATTTTTTCCCTATGACTTTGTTGTTGGTTGTCATCAAGTCAATTCCAACTCATAATGAACCTACATGATGGTATAGACCTGCCTGATAGGGTTTTCTAGGCTGTAATCTTTATAGGAGCTGCTCTGGTTACCTAGTGCCGCCCTGACAGGAATATACCACAAATGGGATGGCCTTAACAAACAGGAGTTTATTTTTACAATTTGGAGGCTTTAAGTCCAAGTTCAAAGTGCCAGGTTCTAGGGGCTGGGTGAAAGCCCCTCAGCCTTGGGCTTCAGCTCTTCCTCCTGCTCCCAGCCCACTGGAGCTAGAGGCTTTTCTTCACTCAGACAGCTGTTGGCTGCTGAGACTGACAACCCAAGGTTGACAAGTAAAAAATCACACTCCTGATGTTACCAAACCACACTGCAGGCCATTCATTCAAGTCCATTGAAAGTCCCAAGGTCAGCAGAGCATGGCAGGTTGCTGAACAGCAGGGCTACATGCAGGGTTCAAGCATGCCATAAGTTAGAGACCATTCCCAAAGCTGTTTCTTATATACAGGGAGCAGACCACATCCCTAAAGCGGCTACTGAGCTGCTTGTGGTAGGTCCCACCATGGAGTTGATTGCCAGTCTCATCATGGGGAATAACTACCACCAGCTGCCCAGCTACTCAACCAGGCCCAGCCAAGTTAACACACAGACTTAACCACCACAGGAGCAGATTGCCAGCTCTTTCTCCAGCAGAGCCACTGGGTGGGTTTGAACTGCCAACCTTTTGGTTAGCAGCTGAACACTTAATTGTGTTGCACCAGCAGGGCTCCGTGATGCTAAGCTCTAGGGAATACAATAATTTAAAAGAGAAAGGAAGGAAGGAAGAGAGAAAGAGAAAGACATGTTTAAACTGGAACTGAAGGTGGAGAAGGTTGCAATTGAAAGTTGTTGGAAATCCTGAACAATGGGTAAAACACAGTGGGAAAACCGAGCTATTTATACTCAGAAGTCAGAGAAGACTAGAAGTCATCAATTGAAGAGGTCCATGGACAGACACCCCGGGTCCTACCCATCCAGTTGTGGTTCAAGTGACAAGTGCAGGATAAAAACCCATCTTACTGAGGAACTGGGGAACCACACAGATTAGTAGACCAAGAACTGTGGACATTTAGGTGTTTTCCAAATTTTTACTATTATCAATAATGCTGGAATAAACTTTCTTGTACAAAAATCCTTGTGTACATCTTTACTTCCTGAGAATGAACTCCTGCAAGTGGATTCTCTGGACCAAAGGGCATGAGCATTTTGGGGGCTTTTGTAAAAATGCTGTCCTGAAAGTCCATGCCAATTTACAGTCCCACAATCAATGTAGGTGAGTGCTTGCTTCCCTGCAGCCTTAGCTATATTAAATTTTAAAGGTTATGGTTCTATAAAGCTAGAAAACCAAATCCACTGCCATTGAGTCAATTCCAACTCATAGCGACCCCATTGGGTTTCCAAATCTTTATGGAAGTAGATCGCCTCATCTTCCTCCTGTGGAGCAGCTGGTGGGTTTGAGCCCCAATGGTACAGTAGTTAAAATACTCAGCGGCTAACCAGAAAGTCTGCAGTTTGAACCCACAAGCTGGCCTGAGGGTGAAAGATGTGGCAGTCTGAGTTCATAAA
This sequence comes from Orycteropus afer afer, assembly GCF_000298275.1. Taxonomy (NCBI): domain Eukaryota; kingdom Metazoa; phylum Chordata; class Mammalia; order Tubulidentata; family Orycteropodidae; genus Orycteropus; species Orycteropus afer. The sequence continues at coordinate 1,511,234 of NW_006921979.1, read as the reverse complement.
GATTTACATAGCCTTGGAAACCATGTGGGACCATTCTAACTCTGTTCCATAAGATCAGTATAAGTCAGAACCAACTCAATGGCAATGGGTTTGATATTAAAATTAAAATTAAATATTTGCCAATTTTATATGTTTAGAAATTCCATTTGATTTTTCATTTCATATCTGTTTTAAGAAGTCAGAAAGACCTGTATGTTAAATTTATACAAATGGGAATTCACTTTATTACATTGCAATGGCTTCCAGGGTTTGGTTTGTTTGTATTGGTATTCCTGAATCAAAGCAGAGGTGGTCACCAGTGCTGTAACTGGCGGGCATCAGGTAGGTGTGATAGAAGGAAAAAAGAGTGGCTGAAAAGGATAAGGAAAACTTAAGGAGAAAGGGAAAAAAGAGATAAAGGAAAATGATGAAGCCAAGAGAAGGCTCAAATTTGGGCTTTGCCTGTTCTTGCCCATTTTCTTGGGTAATTGCCCTTTCTGATGTTTTCGATTCAAACATTTAGCAACTGCAGCTTCCTTTATCATTAGAGGGGGAAATGAAAGAGCAAGCACAATTATAAGCTGAGGAATAATTACTGGGACCAAAATGAGAAATCAATACAGTTGGTTTTTATTTTTTATTTTTTTCAAAGGAAAAACCCATGTGTCGCAACTTGCTAGGACATCAGGATTTTAATACTTGACCTTCAGACATTAGTCATTCCTTCCTTTTCAACAGTTGCCAACCTTTTTTTAAGTCATCATTGTGTTGTTAAACACAGCAGGGCCCTACAAGCCTCTCTGAAGATTCTGAAAAAGAATTCAAATTCTAATAAGTACCATTTCCAAGGGTTAAGATGTATATGATTCACTATGTATTTTATCTTTTTCCTCTTAGGATCTTTCTTATTAAAGTGGAGTCACAGAGTTAAAATTTAATGTTAAATACTACAAGGCTTTGGTTTTAAGCTAACTGAAAAGGAAATGTTTCTAGAAATAAGTTTAGATTTAAAAAACCACTGGTAGCAATGGCTCCACCTAATGACCAGAAAATGACACAGTCGAACAGTGGTTTTGTTTTTAAATTTAGAGGGTGTCGTTTGCATTAAAAGTTTCCATAAGGCTAAATGTTACATATCTCTCAGCACATTACTTAAATGTGTTCTCATCATTTTTAATTAAAGGCATAAATGTAACTACATAATATAAAAACACAAACAAAAATTAAAAAAGTAATTTTTAAAAGCAAATCATTGTCTATTTTTTGAAATAGATCAGAGCTTTGCCCAGTATAGATGATGTGTAAGGGCACTCCAAACTCTGGGGTACTTGGCATGACTAAATGGCTTATACAGAGTCTGACTCTGACTCCATTTTGTTCTAGGTTCTGCTTCTGAGAAGGTGGCCCATGACTGTTGATGGGTAAAAAAGGGAGGGACAGCTTGCCCTCAGGAAGAATGTGGTTGAAAGTATATTAAGTAGTGGGTAAAATGTAGCTCTCACAGAACTTGCCTGGGCATGTCTCTCTTACACAAAGAACTTGTCTGGGCATGTCCTTAATGATTTTTCAAAAATAGCCTATCAGAACTTACTTTATGTAGCCAATCAGAATATGTTTTCCTGTTGGTTCCTGATATTTAAATATTTAAGCCCAGCAAGGCTTCTGACTGGTGGAGCATTTTGTAACTACCTGGTTGCTCTGTGGTAAATTGCTCTACGCCTCAATTAACCTCTTTTGCTTTTATTTTAAGCAGACTCCATTATTTTCCTCTATGACAGTGAAAATGATCATTTACCTCAGTGAGGAAAGATAAATCCTGTGTGACCAGTCATTATTGGAAGAACATCAATCAGATTCTTGAATAATGACTACACTCCTCTAGGACAGGTATTGAAATATTTGAAGGAGGAATTTGACTTTGATCACTAATTCATATTTTTAGCAAATACTTCCTGGCACAATGCAAAGCATTTGATATATAGCCTGATGAAAAAATACACGTTCCTGCCTTTTTGGAGTTTTCAGTCTTTTGTTAGGTGCCGCAAAGTCAGTTCTGACTCAGAGTAAACCTATGTACAACAGAATGAGATGCTGCAGGTCCTGCACCATCCTTACAATCATTGCCATGTTTGAGCCCGTTGTTGACACTGTGTCAGTCTATCTCATTAAGGTCTGCCTCTTTTTGCTCACCCTCTACTTTACCAAGCATGATGTCCTTCTCCAGGAACTGGTTTCTCCAGGTAACATGTCTAAAGTAAGTGAGACAAAGTCTTACCATCGTTGCTTCTAAGAAGCATTGTGGCTATACTTCTTCCAAGGCAAATTTATTTGTTCTTTTGGCATTCCATGGTATATTCAATATTCTTCACCAACACCATAATTCAAATGCATTAATTCTTCTTTGGTCTTCCTTATCCAGCTTTTGCATTCATCTGAGCTGATTGGAAATCAGTCTAATGAAGGAGAAAGACAACAAATATATGTATAATTGGAAATTGTGAGGCATTAGAAGAACTGGGTTCTTATAAGCAAGATTAACTGGGCAGCTGGACATAGAACTATACTTCTAAGACCTGTATGAGGAGGAGTCATCCAAGTGGAGAGTGGGAAGAGTGTCATAGTCCAATGGAAACTCTGACAGAGACATCATGAATAATAGTCACTCTATTACTCAGACAGCTGCACCATGCAGTATGGTTTGTGGAATCATTTTCTTTTTCATGTCTGTATCACTGCATAACACTTTAAAGTATTTTGTATATGGCTGTGTTCTTTGGCCTTTAGTTGAGAGTTATGTGATGAAAGAAACTGTCTCTATTTATTTTCACTTTTCTGGATATGACACAGTATGTTGTGTAAGGAAAAACACAAATTAAGTGAGTATTTGGGAGTGAGTTGTCCATTATGTTAATGAGACAGGATTGGGGGAATGTATCTTGAGTCACTACCTTACTAGAGAATGTGATATTCAAGTCATCACCCTTCACCCACTTGCTGAAGTCACACCCTTGCTTGAGTGACACCTTTTATCTTACAAGAGATAAAAGCAGAGAAAAGCAAGCAGAGAGAGGAGACCTGACTACCTCCAAGAAGAAGAGACAGGAACAAGACCTTTGGATTTGTGGTCCCTGTACTGGAAAACTGCTAGACCCAGAAGACAGAAAGTTGTAACATCAAGAGAGAAAGAGAGAGTGAGAAGCAGTGACAGAGAAATGGTGGCAGCAGAAACAGGCAGTGGAGGCAAGAGACAGCATGGTGGGCTTTCCAGCCCAATGAGTGAGAGAGCTGAGCACCTTCAGGCAGGAGGCTTGCTGATGGAGTAGAGTACCTCTGGACATTTATTGGTGAAGCTAAAAAGTTTCATAACACTTGCCCAAGCAGGGCAAAAGCCAGGCTAAGAGCCAGAGGAGGCCTGCCTGCGGGCATGGCTGAGAAGAGGCTGTCCTGATCAAGGAATTGTATCCTAAGTCTTTCCTGATCCTGAATTGTAACTTATTACTTCCCTAATAAACTCCGTAATTGTGAGTCTTGTTGTTGAGTTTGGTATTGCCGTTGCAAGGAATTATCGAACACATCAGAGTAGAGTCCCATGGGAGGGACAGTTGGTGTCAGAATTGGTAAAAAGGGTGGAGAGAGAAGGCATGTCTGACCTCTGCCTCATAGGAATCAGTCTTGGGCTGATGCTGCTGAGGGTGATTCTTCTCCCTTGTAAAACTAGAAGAGGTCAAACACCTCTACCAAGCCATTTTTAGCTGTTGTGCCCAGATCTTGAATCCCCAAAAAACCACCAAGGAGCCGATTCCACTGCAAAAGCATAGGGGTTGTTTATTCAAGCTCGAGCTTGGACCCTCAACCGTCACCGATGCAGCGGTTCGGGATTGAGAGCTCGGAACAAAGGGGAAGGGGGTCTTTTATCAGGGATGGAGCAGGAACAGGGAAGTTTCAATCAGAAAATTACAGGATTGGTGGTCATTTTTCAAAATGCACGTTGTCCCTACTTGATTGGCTCTGTCCTGTGGGCCGAGGCCGCAAACTGCCATTTCTAGCTATTTTAGGTATAAGAATTTCAAGTATTTTCCTGATATTTACTGATTGGTTGTTGCTAGGGCGTGTCTATGGGGTGAGGGTAATCAGGACTTCAGGTTCTTCTCTATTATTCACTGATTGGTTGTTGCTCGGGGAAGTAAAGGAGGGGAGGGGGGTTTAGGACTCTGTGCGGTAAAGCCCTGAGGCGTGGGGAACGTGCTGGAGTTCCTTGCACTAATGGCTTCTTGCTAAAAAAATGATTACCTGCTGGGCATTTGTACAAACGTGTGGTCTCACATTGCATATGTAAATCAAGGATATTTCCTCAAGTACTTGGGAACCATCCTCTTTTGAAATGTAATTGAAACTAAGTAAAGTAAAAACTATTTCCCCTACCCTGGTACCCAGATGGAAATCGTTGTCATTGTTATGTGCTATTGAGTCAAGTTGACCCGACTCACAGCGACCCCTCGACCCCTCCTCAGGTTTCCGAGGCAGTATCACTACGGAAGTAGATTGCCCCATCTTAACTTCCGAGGAGTGGCTGGTGGGTTTGAACCCCCAGCCTTCTTGTTAGCAGTCAAATGTCTTAGGCATGACTCTACCAGAACTCCCAGATGGGAAAGATAAGTAAACTAAATTACCCCAAACCATTTCCCCCACCCTAGTTAAGACAGATAATTAGATAAGACCCCATTGGAATAGATAAGTAAACTAAATTACCCCCAACTATTTTCCTACCCCAGACAGATGAGTATTCAGTTCCTTAAAGAACTGAATGGAAAACATTCTTTCCTGCAGGTGATAGACTGCGAAGAGTATCTTAGAAACAACTTGTAAATTAACTCTGGCCCAGGGACATGCGCAATAGGGCAGAAAGGAACAAGAGTTAATGAGAACTAACCCTCTCCCCTCTGTCCAAGCCCCTATCAGCTGATAACAGGAAACTGGTGTGACTCATCCCCCTCCAGGCAGCAATCATCATCCACTTCACCCCCAAATTCCTCAACCTTTTGTGAATATGCATAACCCCCTCTCCTAAAACTTACAAAAGCTGTATTTTGATGGCATCTCAGGGAGTCAGATCTGGGTACTGAACTACCCCTACTCCTTGCATTGCCACTTTGCAATAAATAGTTTTCTCTCCTCTCAATCTTGGTGTGTAAACTGTTTTAGCCTGACTGTGCAACTGGCAGGAACCTGCGTTTGGTCCAATAATGTAATCATCAAGGAAGATCACTCAATCAAGTTTGTCTCCCTTAGCTGTTTGAAACCTCTCCAACCTCCCCTTACCTAGATCCCTGATGCTGCCTCCTCGCTCTGCCCCCCCCCCCCGGCCTTTTTCCTCTCTTTTCCCCTGCTTTTCTGCCTAGCCACTTGTCAGGAAAGGCCTGGGTTCCTTCCCCTTACTTGGATCCCTGCCACTGACTCCTTGTTCTGTCCCGGTCCCCCTGGACTTATTCTCTCTTTTTCCTCACTTTCCCAACTTGCTACTTGTAGGGCATGGCCTGGGTTCCCTCACTTTACCTGGATCCCTGCCACTGACTCCTCGCTATGTCCCAGTCCCCCTGGGCTTTTTCTCTCACTTTCCCACCTTGCTGCTTGTGGGATGTTGTCTGCATTCCCTCCCCTTACCTGGATCCCTGCCACTGACTCCTTGCACTGTCCTGGTGTTGTACCCAGGCTGTAAAGGAGAATTTCGGAAGAGAAGAAGACGCTAACCCACGCTAATGCAAATGCAATAGGACAGTTTATTAGCTAATTTAAGTCAGGGTTTTTGCCCTTGCTAGGTCAGTGGCTTAAGCAAAAGACCCCGTACCCCGTTTCCTTCTTCAATTTATAGAACAATATGAGGAGGGGCAGCACCGGGGCGAGGG
>NW_006921979.1:1424445-1481686 GCF_000298275.1 Orycteropus afer afer | reverse complement strand
AACAAAACTCAAAATCATTAAAGAAAAAAAAAAAAAAAAGACCAGGTTTGCTGGTCTGATAGAGCTTGATGGAAGCACTGAAACTATGGCCCCTAGCTGCCTTTCAGGTCTGGAATTGAACCCACTCCTGTGGGTTACAGCCAAACAAAAGACAGGCATATGAGCTGAACATTTACATTAGGTAGATACACCCCTTGGAGAGAACAATCATGGGAGAATAGAAAGGCTGTGTGTGGGGGGGAGACGGCTCAGAGGGCAGGAGTGCATGGAGGGAAGGACACAGGGAAGAGGTAGCTATGGGAAGGAAGTGGGAGGGGAGCTGTTGCATTTGTGGTAAATTGTAGTCAATGTGATGAGACAAGGGTATGTGAGCTGCTGTATGGAAAGTGAATTTGCTCTGTAAACTTTCACCCAAATCATAATTTTAAAAAAAAGTTCCAAAAAAAAAATCAACTCAAAAATTAAGGAATGTTTATTCAGAATATACACAGATTTTCAAATCAATGAGATTATTGAAGTGGAAAACAATCAGAAAGATTTTTATTCTTTTTTTTCCAATAGAAATTGAACTGTTACTTTTTTCAAGGTGTTATAATTTGCAACTTCAAATTCTTGAGGAAAATGAAACATTTCAACATTCTCTGTATAAAACCTAAAATTGTATAATTAAAATTTTCATACTAAGGTGGAATAATAAAGCAAAACTAAAAGATAAGAATAGTAGGAAATTTTTACAATGTGATAAAAGGAAACTAAAACTTACAGCAAATGTCAAACTTTAAAAGCATTTTTAGTAAAGTCAGATACAAGACAAAGATGCCCAGTATCATTACTACTATTCAGAAAGTTATAATTTTAAATTATTAATGGCTTTATGGCAAGAAAATAAAATAAGAGATAAGAAAGGAAGTGAGAAAGTGATGATTTTTGCAAATGATATGACTATCTACATAGAAAGTCCAAGAGAAGCTACTGAAAAATTAATAATATTTATAAAAAAAAAAAATACAGCAGTAGTGTTGGCTTTAAGGTCAAAACACAAAAATTAGTAATTTTGTCATATGTCAGTGTCTCAGTTATCTAAAAAACCAAATTCACTGATGTGGGATCGATTCTGACTCATAGCAACCCCTCCTTGGGTTTCTGAGGCAGTTTCTCTATGGAAGTGGATCACTCAGTCTTCCTTCCAAGGAATGGCTGGTGGGTTTGAACCTTCTGGGTAGCAGTCAAATATATTAGGCACTACGCCACCAGAGCTCCCCCTTTAGTTATCTAGTGCTGCTATAACAAAATACCATAAATGAGTGGCTTTAACAAACAGAAACTTATTTTCTCACAATATAGGAGGCTACAGGTCTGAAATCCTAGAAGCTGGACTATATGAAGAAGGTGGCATCACCTTCTCTCCATCAGGATTGAAGGAAGAATCATTAACAACCTGTGATACACTGACAACACAACTTTGCTTGCTGAAAGTGAGGATAACTTGAAGCACTTACTGATGAAGATTGAAGAATACTGTCTGCTGTAAGGATTACATCTCAATATACAGAAAACAAAAATCCTCACAACTGAACCTGTAAGCAGCATCACGATAAATGGAGAAACGATTGAAGCTGTCAAAGACTTCACATTGCTTGGTTCTACAGTCGACGGCAATGGAAGCAGCTGTCAAGACATCAGACGACGTATAGCACTGGGCAAATCAGCTGCAAAGGAACTCTTTCAAGTGCTGAAGAGCAAAGACATATCCTTGAAGACTAAGGTCCATCTGACACAAGCCATGGTATTTTCAGTAATCTCATATGTATATGAGAGCTGGACAATGAATGAGGAAGGGTTGATCCTTTTGAGTTGTGATGCTGGCAAGAATGCTGAAAGTACCATGGACTGCTAAAAGAACTAATAAATCTGTCCTGGAGGAAGTGCAGCTGGAAGCTCCTTGGAAGCGAGATTGGCCAGACTTCCTCTCACCTATTTTGGTCATGTTATCAGAAGGAACCATTCACTGGAGAAGGATGTCATGCTTGGTAAGGTGGAGGGTCCATGAAAGAGGGGAAGGCCCTCAATGAGATGGATTGACACAGTGGCTGCAGTGATGGGCTCAAGTATAGCAAGGATCCTGGAGCTGGCACAGACCGGGCAGTGTTTATTTTTGCTGTGCATAGGGTCGCTATGAGTCGGAGATGACTTGATGGCACCTAACAACAACAACATAGGTCTGAATTCAGGATGTCGGCTCTAGGGTTAGATTTTTTCTCTCTGTTGGCTCTGGAGGAAAGTCCTTGTGTCTTTGAGCTTCTGCTCCTGGGTGATGTTCATGTCGCTTGTCATCTCTCTTCCTCCCTCTCTACTTGCTGTGCTGTGTTTGATCTCTCTTTATTTAAAAATTTTTATTGTGATTTGTATGAAAGTTTACATAGCAAATTCATTTTCCATACAGCAGTTCATACACATTTTGTCTCATGACATTGACTGTAATTCCCCACAATGTAACAGCTCTCTTCCCACTTCCTCTTGCCTGTGTCCTTCCCTCCCATGCACTCCTGCCCCTCGAGCTGTCTCCCTGTGCAAACACTGCCCTTCTGTTCTCCCATGATCCATCACTCCAAGGAGTGTATCTACCTGATGTAAATGGTCACCCCATATGCCTGTCTTTTGTTTGGCTAGAAGCCATAGGAGTGAGTTCAACTCCAGACGTGAAGTTTGGCTAGAGGCAGGGGTCTTACTAAGCTCTATCAGACTAGCAAACCTGGTCATCTTCTTTTTTTCTTTTTCATTTATTTTTATATAACCTGGTCTTTTTAATTTTTTTATGATTTTGAGTTTTGTTCCACATTGTTCTCCCACTTTATCCAGGATCTCCTGCACTGATCCCTCTCTGAGTGGCTGACAATGGTAGCTAGGCATCATCTAGTTCTTCTGGTCTCCTGTTTATATAGGCTAAGGATCACATGGTTTACCAATCCCTTGGACTAATTGTTTCCATAAGTCTTTGGTTTTCTTCATTTTCTTTGCTCTGCATGAGGAGAGACCTATTTGTGCCATCTAGATGGTCACTTGCCAGCTTTTAAGGCCCTAGTTCCTACTCATCAAAGTAGGATTTAGAACAATGTTTTTGTTTATGTTATGCCAATTGAGCTTGATGGCCCCTGGGACCATGGTCCTGAGCCTATAGGTCCAACTACTCACTCCCTCAGGGTGACTGGCTGTGGCCAAGAAGGCACCACATAGGTTATGCCATCAGTGCTTCTTACACTGGTGTTCATCTAATTAAACTAGGCCCAAAAAGGAGTCACTTGTACTGAGCTCCACATTAACAAATGGAAACCTAAATTTCTATTTCCTGTAAATACCTAACCTTTCTAAGAACCAAATCCAAGTCAATCAATTGGCTCTCCAAGAAATGGAAACTTAAGCTATCCCATCAGACTTGGATCAGTTTAACCTGGTTCAAAATTTCCCCTAACTCAAGTAAGAAATACTCACCAGCCAATCCAAAAATTCTCCAGAGGTTCCTTGGTTTCCTGTTTGTTTACCCTTCCAAAAGCCTTTCTGCATGTACTATGCTTTGGAACTCTTGTCTGACTTTTAGACCAGACATTATTGCTTAAGGCACTTGACTGCTAACCAGAAAGCTGGCAGTTCAAACCTACCAGCCATTCCTCAGAAGGAAGATTGGGCAATCTATTTCCATAGAGTTATTGCCTTGGAAACCCAAGGAGGGGTTGCTATGAGTCAGGTCCGACTCGATGGCACATAACAACAACAACATTGCCCACTTTATTAACTGGAAAATAAAACGTATTTTAAATTTATACATAAATTTAATACTGCGAAATTTTTTAACACTAATTAAATGACTATTTAATAATAAAACTTTCCTTTCTCTTCTATTTTTGTAGAGAGGTTTTCTGCATTGCAAGTAGATTTCATTTTTTAGTAACATTTCTATAAACTGAAACATAGAAGCAACTATTATTATACCTGTAGCTATAATGGTTTTATTCAGCAAAATGAAATTCTACTTACACTAATCCTTCAAAGGATCTTGCCTTTCTCTTTTTATAGAGAATTCTTATTCTCCCAGAGAATTTTCAACATGAAAGCAGTCAGAATGAATTGGCAAAGGATTTTTGAAAGAGGATTTTGAAAAGGAAAATTGATATCACAGATATCCCTAATCACAAATACTTACTCATATTTACAATGAAAATGATGATTAATTTTTCAACCCAGTCACATTGTTGTATCCATCATTTAAATTTATATTGCAATCACAAATCTTGTATTTTTAAAAATGTTCTTAATAAAGTCAACCGATTTTTTCTTCCCCAAAGACTTTCCGTGGCAGCCACAGTTTAAATAAGGCTTTCCTGCTTCCTCCCCTCTGTGATGTGATTGTGCTTTCATTCTGTGCTAGCACAGAGTCTGAGCCTGTTCTTTCTGAATCAGCGTCTGTCTAGAAGGTAGGCGTTGGAGAAGACAATGCTTCCTTTCATGGGCTGGAGGGCAGCAAACCACATGCCTCCAACCTTAGGTTTAATGGAGGAAATTCTTGAAATTAGTTAGAAAAGCAGAATACAGAAATTTTTTTCCTTTAATAAAAGTATGACTTTAGAAATTTTTAAGCTTTTAAAACAAAATTTCAAAACACATTTAAATAAAAAGAATAACTGACTTCTACTCTACAAAATTGGCAAGGTGGACACCTTTATCACTAACTGCATGGTAAGAATCAGCACAAATCCAGTTCCCATCTGGATGTGGATCCAGCATAGAGCATGCGCAATCTCATACTTATTTATACGTTATTGGCACAACAGTTAAATGCTTGGCTGCTAACTGAAAGGTTGTTGGTTCAAACCCCTGCAGTGGCTCCATGGTTCAATGGGAGAAAGACCTGGCAATCTGCTTCCATAAAGATTTTTGTTGTTGTTGTGAGGTGCCATCAAGTCAGCTCTGACTCATAGTGACTGTGGTGGTTATGTTTTTGTGTCAACTTGACTAGGCCTGGTTGAGTGGCTGGGCAGCTGGAAGTAGATCCCCCATGATGAGACTGGTAATCAACTCCATGGTGGAATCTACTGTGAGCAGCTGAGTAGCTGCCTTTGGGTATGTGGTTTGCTTTCCATATATAAGCAGCAGTTTTGGGAATGGTCTCTAGCTTATGGCACTTTTGGACCTTGTATGTAGCCGTGTTGTTGTTCAGCAGCCTGCCATGCTCTGCTGACGTTGGGACTTACAATGGACTTAAATTAATGGCCTGCTGTGTGGTTTGGTAACATCAGGATTGTGCCTTTTTACTTGTCAACCTTGGGCTTGTTGGCCTCAGCAGCCAGCTGTCTGAGTGAAGAAAAGCCTCTGGCTTTGGTGGGCCGGGAGCTGGAGGCAGAGTTGAAGCCCAAGGCTGAGGGGCTTTCACCCAGCCCTTAGAGCTTGTCACTTTGAACTTGGACTTAAAGCCTCCAAACTGTGAGAAAATAAACTCCTGTTTGTTAAGGCCATCCCATTTGTGGTATATTTCTTGTCAGAGTGGCACTAGGTAACCACAACGGTGACTATATGTACAACAGAACGAAATAGTGCTCAGTCATGCACCATCCTCACAATCCTTGACCCCATCATTGAAGCCACTGTGTCGATCCACCTTGTTCAGAGTTTTCCCCTTTTTTGCTGACCTCCTACTTTACCAAGCATGACATCCTCCAGGGAATAGTCCCTTCTAATAACATGACCAAAGCAGGTGAGACAAGTCTGGCCATTCTTGCTTCCAAGGAGCATTCTGGCTGCACTTCGTCCAGGACGGAATTGTTTGTTCTAGCAGTCTGTGGTATTTTTAGTCAACACAATTCAAAGGTATCAACTCTTCTTTGGTCTTCCTTATTCATTTCCCAGCTTTCACATGCATGTGAGGCAATTGAAATACTATGGTTTGGGTTAGGTTCAACTTAGTCTTCAAAGTGACATCTTTGCTTCTTAACTCTTTAAAGAGGTCTTCTGCAGCAGATTTGCCCAGTGCAATATGGCATCTGATTTCTTGACTGGTGCTTCCATGGGTGTTGATTGTGGATCCAAGTAAAATGAAATCCCTGACAATTTCAATCTTTTCTCCATTTATCATGATGTTTACTGGTCAAGTTGTGAGGAGTTTTGTTTTATGTTGAAGTGTAATCCATACCAAAGGCTGGAGTCTTTGATCTTCATCAGTGGGTGCTTTTGGTCATCTTCAGTTTCAGCAAGCAAGGTTGTGTCATCTGCAAATCACAGGTTGTTAATGAGTCTTCCTCCAATCCTGATGTCATGCTCTTCTTCATATAGTCCAGCTTCTTGGATTATTTACTTACTATACAACCCTGATGCACACCCTTCCTGATTTTTACCATGCATTATCCCCTTGTACTGTGTGAATGACAGCTCCTGCTCTATATACAGGTTCATCATGAGCACAGTCAAGTGTTCTGGAATTACCATTCTTCTCAATATTATCCATAATTTGTTGTGGTCCACATAGTCAAATGCCTTTGGATAGTCAGTAAAACACAGGTAAACACCTTTCTGGTATTCTTTGCTTTCAGCCAAAATCCATCTGACACCAGCAATGATATCCCTCGTTTCACGTCCTTTTCTGAATCCAGCTTGCATTTCTGGAAGTTCTCTGTCAATATACTGCTACAACTGTTTTTGAATTATCTTCAGCAAGATTTTACTTGCATGTGATTTTAATGATATTGATTGATAATTTCTTCATTCTGTTGGATCATCTTTCTTTGGAATGGGTACAAATATGGGTCTACTCCAGTCAATTGGCCAGGTAGCTGTCTTCCAAATTTCTTGGCATAAATGAGTAAGCACCTTCAGAACTACATCCATTTGTTGAAACATCTCAGTGGGTATTCCATCAATTCCTGGAGACTAGTTTTTCACCAACTCCTCCAATACAGTTTACACTTCTTTCAATATCATTGTTTCTTGATCATATGCTACCTCCCAAAATAGTTGAACATCAATCAATTCTTTTTGGTACAATTACTCTGTGTATTCTTTCCATCTTCTTTTGATGCTTTCTGCATCATCCAATATTTTGCTCATAGAATCCTTCAGTATGGCAACTCAAGGTTTAATTTTTTTCTTCAGTTCTTTCAGCTTGAGAAATGGTGTGTTAGATTGGGTTCTCCAGAGAAACACAAAAACCAGCAAAGTGTATATATATATTTAGAGAGAGAGAGAGAGAGAGAGAGAGATTGAAATTTATCTTAGGAAAATGGCTCACAAGCGTATAGAAGCCGACAAGTCCAAGTCTCTGGAGGAGATGAGCTGGCGGAGGCTTTAGCTTCCGTAAGCACAGGGGGCCAAGAAATTCAAGGCTGGCAGGCAGGACACTGGTTGTTGACTCCAACAAAAGATGAATCCAAGATCTCCAGGCCGAGCGGTGGGCTGCTCACTCACGGAAGTCTGTAGTCCGCACACCAGGGTTCCAATCTCTCAAAGAATGTGTCTCTTCCCAGGATGTCCCTGATTATCTTGGAAGCAGGCCACACCCCTAGGGTAACTCCCCATGGGCAGACTGGCCACTCAGAACACAGTCATCTGATCCCATCATGGGAACAATCACAAAGAACTGGGGTCCAGCCAAGTTGACACACAGCTCCAACTATCACAAAGAGCCAAATGAATTTCCTGACAGATTGGATATGAAATGTCAAAGAGAAATGTCCATAATGATTCCAAGCTTTTCCACCTGAGCAAATGGTAAGACAAAGTGAGAGGAATAGGTTTTAGGGTTTGGTAGGGAAGATTAGTTCAGTTTTGGGAATGTTGAGTTTGAGACTTCTTAGTAGAGATGTTGAACTGGTCATCAGAGAAATAAGTCATATATGGGATACACGTCTAATTGCTCCACCCATCCTCGTCCCTCCACTAAAATCCAAGGCTCTAGAAGGTTGGGGAGGTCTGGGAATCTAAGGCTCCTAACATAAGACTTTGACGTCCCTAGGTGGTGCAAATAATTAATGCACTCAGCTGTTAATCAAAAGGTGGGAGGTTCAGGTCCCTGAGGGGTACCTTGGCAGAAAGACTTGGCAATCTACTTCCCAAAAAACCAGCCATTGAAACCTTACAGTCAGTTCTACTCTGTTACACATGGAGTCACCATGAGTTGGACCTGATTAAAAAACATAAATAAATAAGGCCTACTTTAAGCCAAGCAACCCAGATGGAGAGAAAGGACAGCTTAAGTGTGTGTGTGTGTGGGGGGGGACTGTGGGCCTGTCTCAATGGTGGGCCTGCAGCACTGGGAGCACCCAGTTATGAGGGTAAGAGAAGGGCCCTTGTGGAGGGAGCCCCATAGAATACCAGATTGGAGTTGTTACTGGATTTCTACGTTTTTACTAAGATTTCTACCTTCTAAGTTTAGTCTCCAGTTGAAGAAATTGTTGAATGCCAAAACTAAACATTCAGGCCAAAAGATGACAAACACCAGAACTCAAAGGAAGGCAAAGGCCAAAGGATGACAAACCGTAGAATTCAAAAGAAGGCAAAACATGTCTATAGTCCTATGTGCATTGCCCCTAGACAGCAGCTCTATCTTCCTAAGATTTTATGGAAGTCCTGGAGCGTTACCAAAATTACTCTAACACCAACTTTCACACTGATGCCCAGTTCCAGAACTCAGGCATCACCTCGCCGTCACTGTTGTTGTTGTCAGGTGCCCTCAAATCAGTTCTGACTCATAGCTACTCTATGTACAACAGAACAAAATACTGCCCAGTCCCATGCCATCTTCACAATCCTTGCTATACTTGAGCCCATCATTGCTGCCACTGTGTCAATCCATTGAGAGTCTTCCCCCTTATTGTTGACCCTCTATTTTACCAAGCATGGTATCTTTCTCTAGGGACTGGCACCTCCTGGCAACATGGCCAAAGTGCATAAGACAAAGTCTGGACATTATCACTAGTGAAAGTGTTTTTCTTGCTCTACCAACTTGACTTGAAGCAGAACTCGGGTAACAATTGGAGTAAGATGGTGACTGAATAGGTGTCAGCCTGTGACTGAGGCAAGGGGAATTTGGGGTAATTGGGGGAATAATACCAATGATGCCTAGCACTGGATATTAGATCAGTGACCAGGGTCAGGGAACAAGAAGAGGATGGTGGAGGGCAAGGTAGGCCATCTCCTACTTGGTTGGAAAATTTGACCCTGGTTAGAAATGGCTCACTCACCCCTGGTGAGCAGTAGCCCCAGTTTCAGCCAGTGGACTCCATCTATCCATATGTCCATGTACACTGGCTCACTTCTTTCTCTCACTTCTTGCCTCAGAGTTTGGTAGTCTATGGAATGGAAGGATGGCTGGAGCCAGGCTAGCTGCCAGTCTGTTTTTAACCAGTTAATTTTTGCTTCCTGAGTTTAAAGTCCAGCACGTAGAGTCAGTCCTCTATTTTTGCCCCCTTTTCCTCCAAAATACTCATTGGCATGTTTTCAGCTGCAGGTAACAAGCAAAACTGGCTCAAACAAATAAAGGTTTACTTTTCACCTGTAAGGAGCTCTGGTAGCATAGTGTCTAAGGCGCTTGACTGCTAACCAGAAGGTTCAAACCCATCAGCCACTCCTCGGAAGGAAGGTTGGGCAATCTACTTCTGTAGTGATACTGCCTCGGAAACCCAAGGAGGGGTCACTATGATCAATGGCATATAACAACAACAACATTTCACCTATAAGAAGAAGCCTAGAGTTGTGCAACTGTTACATTGCTTAAGTAGCTCAGCAGGTTCTTATCAGGTTCTCGTCACCTCTCCTTTACAGTCGTCAGACGGCTTGCACAATTCTAGACTTGCAGTTGCATTCAAGGCAGAAAGAAGAGGGGAAGAGGCAGTGCTGGCCACAATCACCCCCTACACCAGAGAGCAAAAACTTCTCCAGAAATCCTCAGCAGACCTCCGGGTATGTTTCACAGGTGAGATGTCACACCACCACTATGCGCTTGATAAAAAGAGAAGTTACCATTTCTAGTCTCTAGGGTGGGTCGTATGGGTGGTTGGGTAAGAAACTAAATGTATCGTCCACAGCATTCTTGCCTTTTTTTTTTTTTTTCTGTATAATTTTTATTAAATTCTATAAAAGATTTTGATTCTACCAAATATGGTCAATAAACCAGTCCATAATTCTCCAAGAACCTCAGTCCAAAAAGGAAAGTCTTGCTTTTAAACTCCAAGCAGAGAAAGACTTGCACTCTGTACATTCCGGTAGGAAATCCCAGATTTGGAAATCCCAGCAGATCTCCTCAAATAAAAATTGATTTTGAGCCTCCTGCTCCTGGTTTATGGTCCACACATCACTCCTTTGCACCAAACTTGTTGTTGTTGTTGTTATGTGCCGTCGAGTCGGCCCCGACTCATAGCGACCCCTCCTTGGGTTTCCGAGGCAGTTATCACTACGGAAGTAGGATTGCCCAACCTTCCTTCCGAGGAGTGGCTGGTGGGTTTGAACCGCCAGCCATCTGGTTAGCAGGCAAGTGTCTTAGCCACTATGCTACTAGAGCTCCCTGCACCACCAAACTTAGTGGCTCTTATTTTAAACTGAGAAAAGAGCAAACTGACTTTCTTGGAGAGTGTAAGACAAACAGGAAAAAGGAAATGAAGACAGCTGTTTGATAAGGACCATTTGATTTAAAAAGAAAAAATAATCCCTTATGGGTAAATTTTAAAATTCAAAATTTAAAAATTGCCTAATCCTGTCTAGTTAAATAAACATGCATGTTTGTTTTCATGGCATATGTGGTATTTATATTTTTAGTTAAGTAGAAAAACGTGAATTATTGTGGTTTGGTTTGTGCTGTTTTCCAAATTAAAAACAGTATGGCAAAAATATCCTCCAAATAGAATTGCAGTCAATGTCATGGGATAAAATGTGTATGAACTGCTGTGTGGAAAATGAATTTGCTCTGTAAACTTTCATCCAAATCACAATAAAAATTTAATAATAAGTGCCCCCATCACTCCACTGAAATACTTACTAAATGTCAAATAGCCGTAATAACTTGAACTGGAGTTAATTCACCTCCTAATGACTTTAGATGATGTGTAAAGCTGCTTTGATAAATCACATGAAATCATAAGTCTTCTAACATAACAAATATGAAAATAAATCTCATTTAAGGTATTGCATAAATTTCCTAAAAATAGAATCTGTAAAGAAATGCACATGAAAACACATTTCTTATAAGTCTCAAACAAAATCTGATTAACTTAATCAAATCTTCTCTTAACATAAACAAATGAAAAATTATAATTTTACCCTAGAAAAGCAGATTCAGGTGATTTTGGAGCTGGAAAGCCCCTTGGAAATCATCTGGATGGAAGCCCTCATTTTATAGATGAAGAAACTGAGAACTAAGAGTCAAGTGACTTGCTTATGGTCGAAGCCCATAGTTAACGGCAGAGTCTGGGTTAGAAGCCACAATTCTGATGTCCAGTCTAAACTTGCTTCACTATGCCACAGTAGCTCCTAGGCTGAGACTGGCCATTTTCTTGGCTGGGCTTGTGTGTGGGTGGGTGTGTGTCCTTAGCAGAAATAGAAACAAGAAAATTGCATAAGTGATCAAATTTTAGTGTGCTTGTATAACTATTTTCCCAAAATATGCCAGTACCTGGCAAAGGTAACTGTAGATTTTATTAATAGCATTTCAGGAATATGTTCAGGGGCAATTTTATAATTTGTGCCAAAAATAAAACTCCTTTTCAAAGCAAGAGTGTCCTTCTGACAAAAGTATCTGCACTTCTTCTAGAGGTACACAGCATACTTGGTGCTTTACAGTTTTAATTTTATAATAAATTACCATTATTAAAAAAAATCAACTCAAACTAGCCTCCCATCATTACAACAGAATTGTCCATACACTTGGATTCCATCTCCTCACCTAACACACAATTCAGCTCACTCATCTGATTGTTGCCTCCACTGCTCCATTGAAACACTTACTAATGTCAACAATGAATCTGTTGACCCTCTCAGCAACAATGTCACATCTCTCCACCCTTTCTTCTAGAATCAGTGTCCTAGCTTTCTTTGATGGTTCCTTCTGTTTTCTTTGGAGAATTCTCTTCCTCTACCTAACCATCAGGAGCTCTGGTGGCATCATGGTTAAAGCATTTGGCTGCTAACCAAAAGGTCAGTGGTTTGAACCCATCACCCACTGAACCCACCATGGGAGAAAGATGAGGCAATCTGCTACTGTAAGTATCTACAGCATTAGAAACCCTATGGGGGCAGTTCTACTCTGTCATGTAGGGTCACTATGAGTCAAAACCAACTCAATGGCAGAGTTTATTTAATCATCAAAGGAGCCCTTGTGGCCCAGTGGTTAAATGCTAGGCTGCTGTGGTAGTTAAGGTTGTGTCAACTTGGCTGGGCCATGGTTTTGAGTGGCTGGGCAGCTGGATATATATTCTCCATGATGAGATTGTAATCAGCTCCATGGAGAAAACTGCTGTGAGCGCCTTTGGGTGGTGGCCTGCTTGCAGTATATATGGGCAAACTTTGAGGACGGTCTCTAGCTTTTGGCACATCTGAATGTTGCATTTGACCAAGTCATCACTTCAGTGGCTGCTACGTTGCCTGCCGATCTTGGGATCATTCCTGGACTTGAACTAGTGGCCTGCTCATCTTGGGACTGGGCTGTTTTACCTGTCGATTTTGGGTTTGTCAGCCTCAAAAGCCAGCAGCTGCGTGAGTTAGAAAATGTCTCCAGCTCTAGTGGACCTAGAACAGGATGCAAGGCGGACGCCCAAGGTCAAGGGGCCTTCACCCAGCCCCTAGAGCCGGCACTTTGAACTCGAACTTCTAGCCTCCTAAGAGAATAAATCCGTTTGTTAAAGCCATCCCTTGTTATTTCTGTTATAGCAGTACTAGAGAACCAAAATAGCTGTTAACTGAAAAACCAGTGGTTTGAACCTACCAGCTGCTCCACAGGAGAAAGATGAGGCGGTCTGCTTCCATAAAGATTTGCAGCCTTGGAAACCCTATGGGGCAGTTCAACCTGTCCTGTAGGGTCACTATGAGTCAGAATTGACTCTACGGCACTGGGTTTGGTTTTGGGTTTATTTAGCCATCATATGCTGGAGTCCTTTAAGATAAGAAGGTGTAATTCCTTTTAAGTTTGGGAATAGAAATGCAAAGTAGAATATATCTAATAAATCTTGTCTCCATTCTTTTAAATAGACTTTCATCTCTTGCCATTCTGTATATCCATTTACTCACCCAACAACCATTTACTGATGCGATGGCTGAGGAATGCTTGATTAATGTTGTCGATTTTTTTAAATGGCACTAGTTTTAAGATGAGGTTAAAACGAAGCAGGAGAAAGCTTGCTTCATTTCAGAGAAAGATTTCTCCTCTATGTTATGTTAAAAGGGAGGTGGGGATTTTGTTTCATTAGATTCTGCATATTTGGGAGCTGGTCAGACCAGTGTTACCACTGCACACATAGATGCTGTCCTTATTCCATTGGTTCTAATATGAAATACAAAAGTAGAAACATCAGGTTTTCTTTATTTGTAACAGGCATAAACTAAAGTTCAGTCATTTAACATAGGATAAAAAATAGTTCAGTTAACATTGTAACTAAAGGACAGCATGTTTTCTTCAAAAGCATTTCATTTCTGGTTTGTCTCTTGCTGGTCCCGACAATCTGGTGGTTTTTTTTTTTTTTTTCTTCCAGGCATTTTCTTCTCAATTGGATGATCATCTTCAGGGCAAAAATTGTTCATCAGACTCTAGCTCTAGCAGCACATATTTTATTCATTTATATACACGTACCCCCACCCTGTCTTATTCCAACCTTCTTACTACATTCCTATTGACATCAGTCATTTATTCTAACCTCTCAAACGGCCCTGAGTTTTATTTACAGTTAAGAATTTGCACATGGCACAAATCCACTCAGCTGTTCACAGTGCACAGATGTCACATAATCACTGTGCTGAAATACCTTATTTGTTTTTTGGGAAAAAATTATATGTTAATTTAAACATACACATAGAACATTTCTTAGACAAATGGCCAAGGCTCATCTGGTAAAGACAAATTTCTCTGTACTTTTTATAGCACAATAAAATATATCTTTTGTAAACTGAGAAGTACCAAAGAACGTTTAAAACAAAAACAGAAAACCACACACAACAGATTGACTGGTAACTTGAAATTCTGTCAAAACATCTTCAGTGAGGCTTTTTATTGCAAATAAGTCAGAAAAAAAATTCAAAGAGTCTATTTTACACACATGACTCTTTAAAGAGTTTTTCCTCAAAGTTTATTACAAGGGGGGTTATCTGACTCAGTCAATTTATCATGAGAGATTATCAACTATTTTTAAAGCTCAAAGGTCAAGAAGCCAGAAAACAGGAATACTTCTTGCAATTAATTATGTGGTACTTTATTTCCTCATGTACTCTTTCCATATCCGAAGTCTTTTTAAATTATCCCCTTTAAAAACTCTGGGAATATTGATGATTTCTCTTTCAGATCTCTCCTCATATTTCCACCAAACTCCTTTGGTGTCTGGATAACCTGCTCTGAATCACTGGTAGGCATTTTCCTCAGCCACCTTAGAAAGGCTGAGCATACTTTACTTCACATTCCAAGGAAAGCTCCATGGATGTGCAAAGGTGGGGCGCCAAGGAGTGGTGCAGGGAGAAGGTAGTAAATTATTCATATGAACTAAAGGATAATTTAGTTTAATAAAAATGCTTGCCTTGAACATTTTGCTCTTTTTTGAATGGGCATCTTTGGTTGTGTATATTTTCACAAGAAAAAAATTAATTACCAATATGAACTACTTAGAGACGCTGAGAAGCAGTTATTATGATTACAAAAAAAAAAAAAAAAAAAAACCTGTTCAATTCCATCTATTCTTTTCCTTTAGCCACTTACACATGAGGCAATTCTGTTTCTGAACTCTGCACAGAGATCTAAAGTTCACTGAAAGCTCAACAAGAGAACACCTACCGTGGGACAAAGCACTCGATTTGGCATTTTTTTCTCTGGTTCCTGAAAATAGGTCTTGGAATTTGCCATCAAGGGGCTTTTATTTTATAAAGTAGCCAGGTGAGCCTTAAATAGGTAAATGATTATGGCCACACAGGCACCACTCCGGCAGCAAACCTCAGAGTGAGAGGAGACCAGATGGAATCAATCAAAATATTGTAGGTACATAAGTATTGAGGCGGCGCTCATGCAGATGCGCTGAGCCCCAATGATCATGGCAATCTGAAGGGCCTCCTGTGGGCTTCTTGGAGTGGTGAGAACATCCCTGGGCACAATGGAAGTCTCAGACAGCGACTTCTCCCAGACCTTGCCTGATGCGTCTCTTCGCTTTGTATCCTTCTGGTTATAGTAATAAATGGGTACCTGCAAGTCGAGGTAGTCTCTGTGAGTTTTGTGAGTCATTCTAGTGAATTATTCAACCCACTGGGGGCAGTGAGAGCCAGTAGAGGCTAGAAGGACAGAGTCCTAATTTGTCGAGACCCATCTCCAGGTGGTCAGAGACAGGAAGTGCCACGTGGGTGGCCGGTGTCAGGATAATAAAGTGGGAAAGTGGGGGTATGTGTTATTTTCACATTTTGGAAAACAGCCTTATGTCAGCTACTGCAGAAAAGTGTAGTTGTTTGTTTGCTGGCTGTTTTTGACAATATATCATCTCTGACATCAATTTCCTACTAGAAAAATAGCACTTTTAGAATTAGATTATATCTTATAAGCCACCTGCTCCACCACACTTTGCTGTCTATAAAAATCAGGACGTTGAGCTAAACCAATTAAGGCAGATGTGCAAGATTTAAATTCTCACTGGAACACTCTGGCAAAAATTAGAAACCATTTTCTAGCAGGTAGAGTCCTAGGTGTCTTTCTTTAAAAGAATCTGAACATTTGAACACAACACATTTGCAGTATGGTAATACGAATTGCTTGGCCATTATTATAGAATCTTAATTTTCATGTACTTCACTTGGTATAAACAAATCATCCTATATACTTACTTCATTTTTCATACAATCATCTTTGATAGGAAGAATGACCTATTTTTTGTTTTAGAGGAAAGATAAGGTCCTCTTAAAAAAAAGTCACATTTATGAATAAAATTCCCTTTGCATTACTTCTTATAAATCATGCTTCAATGAATTTTGCACTATATATACTTCTGGCTTCTTTGAAAGTAATCTGTACATTTGACAATTTTTATCTTCTTGAGGCATTTTTCTTTCCTCCACAAAAATGCAATTAAGGACGCTGTACCAACTTACTCTTACTTCCTTCCTGTTCACCGAGTTTAAAATAGGTATAGGCAAGAATGCCAAATAATGTACATAAAATGCCAAGACCCTGGTTGACTGACAGCGGGTCCTTAAATAAAACATATCCACCAAATAAAGTAATGCAGAACTTGAAGTGTCCAAACATGTTATATCTGAGGTTTTTTGGATAAGGACGGAAAAGAATCACAAGCTAGATGTTATATTCCACCTCCCACACCAGCACCGCCCATCTAGTGTCCCTCCTCCTGCCACGCACATGCAGCAAAGGCTTCCTCTGGAGGGAAAGTGCACGAAACTCTGAACAGCAGCTGCACCATCTGAAAAACAAGAACTTGAATGACATGTGCGGCCAAGTCTAGCTTCTCCAGGTAACCCACAACCATAAAGTCAATTCTGACTCAGTGGCCCTGTAAAACATAGTAGGAGTGTCCCACAGGGTTTCTTCAGGTAGGTTTTACTAATTAACCAGTGTCAGAAGACTGCCCCTACTGTCCCTGTTGGCCATCCCAAAGATGGGAAAGTGGGTTACAATAAAAGAGTGGGAAATAAATCCAGAACAAGGAGCAGAAGATACATTTGCACAGCAAGTTATGATTATGTTTTAGTGGCATTTCTAATAAACTTTTTTTTTGGCAAATGAGGTGAGATGTGTAAGGTATTAAAGCATTAACTCAATATAAATACAACTAGTGTAGGAAGGACAGAGAGCAGTACTAAGTACCAAGTACACAGAGGGCCAAGTGCTTTACAAAGTATCATCTTATTTAGACATCACTTTTACCTTCACTGCAGTACCCTTCTTCTCATTTTATAATTGTCAAGGCTCAGGGATTTTAAGTAACTTACCCAAGATCACACATTATTAAGTGGCAGAGGTGAGGCCCAAACTCAAATGGGTCCATCTAACTTCCAAGACCATACTCTATTCTAGTATACCACTAGTAACTCTGGATTAAGGTTTTTCTAAAGCATTATTCATTTAAAAAACTATACATATACACAGTTCCTTTAAAAATTACTCTTTAAGTATAATTATTCTTATCTATAAAAATTAGTACTTAACTGTTTTTCAGGAGCTCTGGTAGTATAGTGCCTAAGGCACTTGACTGCTAACCAGAAGGCTGACAGTTCAAACCCACCAGCCACTCCTTGGAAGGAAGGTTAGGCAATCCTACTTCTGTAGTGATACTGCCTTGGAAACCCAAGGAGGGGTCGCTATGAGTCGGGGCCGACTCAACGGCAAATAACAAAAACTGCTCTTCAGATGTTTGATGTGCACACCATCCTCTCTTTCCAACAGCAACACCAGAAATACTTACTACTCTGTGTCTCAGTTTCCTCACCTGTCAAGTGGGGATAATATAGTACCTCTAACCCACAGAGTTAGTGGGTAGATTAAATGAGTTAACATATACAAAACCAAACCGAAAACCAAACTCACTGCCTTCGAGTTGATTTTGACTCATAGCAACCTCCTGTGGGCTTCCAAGGTGGTATCTCTAGGGAAGTAGATTGCCCAGTCTTCCTTCCATAGAGGGGCTGGTGGGTTTGAACCGCCAACCTTCTGGTTAGCAGTCAAATGCCTTAGGCCCTATGCCACCAGAGCTCCTTAATATATGCAAAGTACCCATCATATAGTAAAATACCATGTTTAGCTATAATAAAAGTAAACAATAGCATTATTTATGCATAATAAACATCTACTAAGTGCTTCAAAAGTGAGCCTTAGTGGCACAATGGTTAAGTACTTGGTTGCTAACCAAAAGGTCTGGACTTTAAACCCACCAGCCGCTCCACAGGAGAAAGATGTGGCAGTCTGCTCCACAAAGATTGTAGCCTTAGAAACCCACCTCTATTCTGTCCTTTAGGGTCGCTATGGAATCAACTCAATGGCAACAAGTCTGGTTTGCTCAGTTTTTTGAGACACTTGAGAGTATCTCTCAAACCCTCACAAAATCCCAATGTGGTAGATATTATTCCCCCCATTTTATAAGTGGCATGAATGAAACCCTGAGAGCTCCCATGACTTGCTCAGGCCCACAAGTAGTATCAGAGTTGGGAATTCACACCCAGATCTGTCTGACCATAAAGTCCACCTCTTTCCTCTGTTCTGAGCTGGCCAAGTCAGCAGCCTGTGAGCTCCTGCTGGTGGCAGCAGCTGCACCTCAGGAAAGCACAGGCCATGTCACTGGGGAAACTTGTGCTTATCTAACCCAGCAGAAGTGATTTCCTGAGAGACAGAGGGGATCTTCCCAAGGATGCTAATTATAATTGTCATGAACTATGCTTTATTTTAAGTTTTGATTTATCTTTACCTACACTGAATCCTACCACTTTCAATTTCTTTACTCTTCACCCTTAAGTAGTTAATGATCCATTAAAGATATTTATACTACATGGAAGGCAAGTTTAAAGAAACTCTTCACTGGCCTCTTCTGTAAATCAAAGAATAAAAAAAGAGTAGTCTATGCTTGGTAATTTCAATTCCTCCCCTCCATGTCTCCACTCCATTCTAGTCAGGCTTTGGCCCCTAACCCAACTGCTCTTGTCAAAACGTCAGTGACTTCCATCTCACTGAATCTCATCAATGATTATCAGTCTTCCTCATACCTGAGCTATCAGTGGATTTGACACAGCTGATTACACCTTCCCCTTTGAAACACTTTGCTTGCTTTGTTTCTACACCATTCTTCCTTCTATCTCTGACTGCTCCTTTCAGTCTTTGCCTAGTTCCCTCATCCCTCTAAACTCTAACCAATGAAGTATCTTAGGACTCAATCTTAGGATATACATATATTTTTTCTACTTAGTTGCTTGGTAATCTAAGTGTCACTGCTTTAAAACACTATTCACTCTGGAATATTTCCAGCCCCTGAACTCCCACACTTGTTTATCCAAGTGACTCCTCATACCCTTACCTAAATGTGGAACACGCCACTCATACAAAACTGAGCCCCTGCTCCTAACCTCCTTCAGGCTGCCCTGCCTCAGCTGATGGCAATTCCATTCTACCAGGTGCTCAGGCCAAAACCCTTGTGAGTCACCTTTCTCTCGTCTTTTATTCTCCACATCCAATTTGTCAGCAAATCCTGTAACTCTACTTGAAAATATATCTAGAATCCAATCACTTCTCACTATACCCACTGCTACCATCTTGGTAACTACCATTTTTTCTCAATAAGAATACTGCAGTAGCCTCCCAACGGTCTCTCTTCTTCCCTGGCCTCTTTTAGTGCAATGGTTCTCAACCAGAGGTGATTTTATCACCTGGGCAATGTCTGGAGACATTTTTGTTACCACAAAGGGAGAAAGAGGGCGCTACTG
The DNA here is from genome assembly GCF_000298275.1 of Orycteropus afer afer. Taxonomy (NCBI): domain Eukaryota; kingdom Metazoa; phylum Chordata; class Mammalia; order Tubulidentata; family Orycteropodidae; genus Orycteropus; species Orycteropus afer. The sequence continues at coordinate 1,462,051 of NW_006921979.1, read as the reverse complement.
GCATCTAGTGGATAGAATCCAGGGATGCTGCTAAACATCCTACAATGCACAGAACAGGCCTCCGCAACAAAGAATTATCCAGCCTCAGAGTCAATAGTGCTGAGGTAGAAAACTCTGCTTAGACAAAGTGATCCTATTAAAACATAAGCATAAACTGTTGAATGGAAAACAAATTTCCTCTGTAAACTTTCACCCAAATTACAATTTGGAAAAAAAAAAAAAAAAAAGTAAAATCATGTCACTTTTCTGCTGAAAACTCCAATGGCTTCCCATGTCACTCAGCATAACAGACCTCATATAAAAGCTCTACTCAATCTGGTTGTCTGTTACCTCTCAGAGACACCCCCACCCCCACCTTTGTCACTCTGCACAGGCTTCCTTATTTCACAGGATCTCTCAACTGGCACGTAAGCTACCTCACTTCCTTCAGATGTTTACTCAGAAGTCACCTTCTTAGTGAGACCTTCCTGGCTACCTGATCTAAAACTTCAATGCTGCTCCCCAACAGTTCAGAGGCCCTCCCTGTTTTATTTTTCCTCCTTGGCACTTATCACTATCTAATGATTTAAATATGTGTGTGTGTGTGTGTGTGTGTAAATATATATTATGACCCCCTCCATTTATTTCTGTACCAGAATTTAAACCTGATGCAACAATTTTTATAGATTTGATTCTCTACTCTATCTGCAGCACCTGACATATAACAGATGTCCAGTAAATAAATATTTATTAAATCAATGAATGGTTTACAGTGGGCATTTAATATTTTTTGAATGAATGAATGAACACGTTCTTAATCAGGGCACATCCTTGGAGGCCTTGATTTGGCACAAGTTCTGGCACTAGACTGACTGGGCACATATCTGGATGCTGCACTTCTCAATGATGTGACCTTAGGAGACTTGTTTAATCTCTCTGTGCCTCCATGCCCTCCTCTTTAAATAACAGAATTCACCTCACAGAGCTGCTGTGAGAAATAAAGGATCTAATATATGCAAAGTGCTGTAAGCAGCATCTGGCACAAAATAAACAGGTATTAAGCATTAATTAAAAAAAAAAAAACTGTTATTACCACTGTTGTTGCTATCTGGCATCTAATACTGCTTATTTGTTGACATCTCAGTATTCACTCACTTTGGTAGTTAAGGTTGTATGTCAACTTGGCTGGGCCCGGTTGAGTGGCTGGGCAGCTGGATATAGTTATTCCCCATGGTGAGATTGGTAATTAACTCCATAGTGAAATCTACTGAAGCAGCTGAGTAGCTGCTTTAGGGATGTGGGTTGCTTCCAACATATTAGAAGCAACTTTGAGGAAGGTCTCCAGCTGATGGCACATTTGTAATCTGCATGTAGCCGAGTCACTGTTCAGCAGCCTGCCATGTTGCCCTCCCAATCCTGGGACTTTTAATGGGCTTGAATTAATGGCCTGCATATATGGTTTGGTAATATTGGGACTGTGCCTTTTCACATGTCGACCTTGGGTCTGTCAACCTTAGCAGCTAGCAGCTGCCTGAGTGAAGAGATGCCTCTAGCTTTAGTGGGCTGGGAACAAGAGGCAGAGCTAAAGCTCAAGGTCGAAGGGCCTTCACCTAGCTCCTAGAGCCTGGCACTTTGAACTTGGATTTCTAGGCTCCAAAATTGTAAGAGAATAAACTCCTGTTAGTTAAAGCCATCCCCTTTGTGGTATTTCTGTTAGAGCAGCACTGTTGTTGTTATGTGCCGTCAAGTCAAACCCGACTCATAGCGACCCCTCCTTGGGTTTCCGAGGCAGTATCACTATGGAAGTAGGATTGCCCAACCTTCCTTCCGAGGAGTGGCTGGTGGGTTTGAACTGCCAGCCATCTGGTTAGCAGGCAAGTGTCTTAGCCACTATGCTACCAGAGCTCCCTTAGGTAACCAAAATACTTCGAAAAACCAGTACACTCTGATATGAGGTTACTAAACTCTCTCTCTCATTTGGGGAACTCCATTCTTTGCATTTGCCTACTAGTTGGAGCAGAGCGAAATACTAAGTGAAACAGAATGACTAGCCAGATGGTGGAAATGGGCAGCTGAGTTGGACTTAAACCTCCAATTATGACTTATTTTCTTAAAGTAACATTCAGAAAAACAGGCACACCCATCTCCAAATAAGTACAAAAATATACTCCAAAGTCAGTGATTGGAGAATATCCTTTGTAATCTGGATTAAAGATGCTTCTACTTTATTAATGTAGATAACTGAAAATCCAAGCCTCGGTCTCACCATTCATTCATCAAACACTTATTTGATCCTACTATGTGCCAGGATTGGTGCTCCATGTCAATTTTCATAAGAAAAAAATGATTATTTAAGCAAATTAAAAAAACATTCATAATACAGAAAGTTAATCCATTTCCCTAGTTGATATTTCTGCAAATTTCCATAATTTTTTACTTGAAAAGACATAACAAAAGACTGCAAATAACACACTCTGGTCAATTAGGCCATGCAGTAGTTAGTTTGAGACTAGGATACAGTGATTGTGACTGTTTTGGAAAATATAGAAGACTCTGCATTTGTGATTACAGAAAGGATACGTGACTGGTGAAGTGTTCCCTATGATCCAGTAAATTGATAAGTTCACCATGAAAGCTATCACTCCAGACAGCAGCACCATAACCTAGAAATAAACCGATAGAATCATTAATGGAAAGTGTCTTTAACACTGTAAGCTTCAAATAAAAATACATTTCATTAGGCATTTTTAAAAACTCAAACATCAATCATTAAGAACAAGAAAAAAAGGAAAGAGAATCAATTTGGGAGACACTAAGAAGTGAGCAGAAAAGAGCAGAATGAATAATATTCAGGAATGTAATTTCTTTTTATAAGCATCAATGGAAAATTCTGTAATAATATCCTGCCTCTGAATGTGAATTTCATTTTATTTTTCTTATTCAGCTGAGGGAAAGTATATAATATTTAAAATATTATTTACAACATATATTACCCACCAGCCACTCCTCAGAAGAAAGTTTGGGCAATCTACTTCTGTAGTGATACCGCCTTGGAAACCCAAGGAGGGGTCGCTATGAATCAGGTCTGACTCGATGGCAAATAACAACAACAATATATATATTACCAAGTAATATTTTATAATAACTTACTATAAAAGCAATACAATGCATTATAGAAAAATCAGAAAATAAAGGCAAGAAAAGAATTCTTATAATATTAATCACCCAACACTGTTAACTAACACCTTGGTATATATCCTTCCAGATTTTTTTCTAACGTATTGTTAATTTTAAATTTAATGAAATCAATGAACATTCATTGACTATCTGAAAACTAGGTCAGGCCTTGTGAAAAACAAAATATGTACAAGGTACTTGCTCTGAAAGAGCTTGGAAACCATTTGAGGACATGATAAAAATCACGAAACTCACACCTTGCGCTTACCGTGCACCGAGAATTGTTCTAAATGCTTTAAAAAACCAAACCAAACTCACTGCTGTCAAGTCGGACCCGACTCACAGTGACCCCACCTTGGGTTTCCGAGGTGGTATCACTACAGAAGTAGATTGCCCAACCTTCCTTCTGAGGAATGGCTGGTGGGTTTGAACTGCCAGCCTTCTGGTTAGCAGTCAAATGCCTTAGGCACTACACCACCATATATTAATTAATTAATTCTCACAAACACCCATGAGATAGTTAAATGTTACTATTCCCTTGTTATACACGAGAAAACAGAACACAAAGAGGTAAGGTAATTTACCTACAATCACATAAGTAGTAAGTGGCAGGGCTGAGATTTAAACCCAGGCAGTCCACAGTCTGGTTCTGAAGTCCCTGCTTTTAACCCACCCTGCTATACTCCCTCCTCTCAAACCCAGAGCACAATGCAAAATTCACAGTTCAAGCAGTAAAAGAAAATGAGCATTGAGTGCTGTATCATTACAGCCAACACATGGAACAGATAACAGGTTTGATAGAAATCTCAAGGGAGAAGATATAACTTTGGGCCGGAAGAGAGAGAAAGATCTCTGGATCTCAAAAGACTGGACAGATTTTTAAAAAAGAGGGAAAACCATGGGCAATAGCATGGAGGCATCTAAGCACCAAGTATGTTCATGGAACAGTGAATAAACCAATCTGGCTGAGGACAGCAGGCAAAGTGGGCTGCACGACTGTATACACACACAGTGTTATGCTCAAATCTATTCCACAACTTTAAAAGTTATAAAACTATTTCCTATTTCTGAAGAGAATTTAGATAAAATATTGATTGTGATCTGAATTATTGAGAAGTTTAAGCTCCATAGATGGGGCTATAAAACAAATAATAACATCTGTGAAGAATGTACTCCTTAGAATAATCAACTATGCAAGACCAAAAGGGCAACGTCTGCCCAAAACCAAATATGAGAAGGCAGAGAGGGACAGGGAAACAGGACAAATGGAAAGAGGAACCCAAGGAGGAAACAAAGAATAGTGACACATTGGTAGATTATAACCAATGTCATAGAACAATTTGTGATGAACTACTGAGTAGAAAACTAATTTGCCATGTAAACTTCACCTAAATCACAATAAAATGTTAAAATAAATGAAAAAAAAGAGAAATATTTGATTAAAAAAAAAAAAGACACTTAAGCTCCACAGAAAAAATGTCTTATCTGAAGATTCTTTCTGTCCCATGTGAGTTCTACCAGTTTGCAAATCAGTGCAGTCATAAGGAGACCTAAGGAGTTAGATTAATGTTCATTAGGAGGCAAATACTCAATATTCAATATATTAATTAAATGAAGTCCTTTAAGTATTCAACTAAGAGATACTTTCTCTTTAAAGATCTTAAACAGTTTCTAGAATTATATCTAAAATACATCATTCTTAATTTTATTAAGTCCATAGAATATTACATAACTGTGTCTTAATGACTTGACACATCACTGAAAACACAATTATTCTGCTTTGAGGCAGCCATGCCTTCTAGGGACATTAGGAATGAACGAGGCCTTCCCTCACACTAAATGGCCTCAGACTGCTGTACTCTTAGTTTCTTTTTTTTAATTATAAAATATTTCAAATAGACTAGTACAGTGAACACCCATGTGCCCATAACCTAGGCTCAAAAACAATTAATGGCTAATCTTTCTTTTTTAAATCCCTTTACCCATAGCAAACCTCTTAATTATCCATCTGGTTTTTAAAAAGCAGCCTTTCTATACTTTCCATTCTTTCAAATCTGTCAGAGGGTTTACAATGAAAAGCCTCTCTCCTAGTTTAAAGTGTAGAAGAAAGAACTAGTGATCTGCTCCCATAAAGATTATAGTTAAGTCAATTGGTGATACTACATTTTATTCCTTGAGTCAATTTAAAATGGCTAAGAAAGCAAACTTAAATATTTCCCCACCTGTAAGAGGTTATTTAAATTTCAAATATTACATTAAACAACAGTAATGCTAAATGGGAGTAGTAAGACTTAAAAGTCTTTAATAAAGTTGTATAAAGTAACTCTTTCAGATACTGAATGAATAACTTGAATCTCTTTGGGTCAAAGATGTCCTCTCTGATTTATACTTGTGAAGCAAACTTAGTGGTTGTATGGTATAGATGATCTTATCATTATTACATTTAAAGAATATTTTAGAAAGTTTTAAAACACAACCCATTAAAAAAAAAAGATGATAGCTAAAAAAACCCCATGGAGCTGTTCTGCTCTGTCGCAATGAGTCACGATCAACTCGACAACTCTCAACAGCAAGACAAGCTACAGTGGTTTGAAGAGTAGATAACCAAGATGGTTAGGATTCTGTGAAATAAGAGGCAATATTTCTACTCTGGAAACAAGGGCGTGTGCCAGAGTATATAAAGGAGCCCTGGTGACACAGTGGTTAAGTGCTCAGCTGCTAACCAAAAGGTGGGTGGTTTGAACCCTCCAACCGGTCTGTGGGAGAAAGATGTGGCAGTCTGCTTCCATAAAGACTAACAGCCTTGAAACGCAACAGGGCAGTTCTGTTCTGTACTACAGGGAGTTGGAAACAACTGCCAGTCTGCTCACAGGCAGTATAGAAGAACAGTTAAAAATACAGACTTTGGAACTAGAATGGGATTCAAATGCTGGCTCTTCATCAGCTATGTGATCTTGGGTCAATATCTTCATCAATTAAAAATAATAAATAAAATCTACCTAATAGGGTAGAAGAATGTGGCATCAGGATTCGGGGAAGATTCATTAACAATCTGAGATATGCAGACGACACAACTTTGCTTGCTGAAATAAGGATGACTTGGAGTACTTACTGATGAAGATTAAAGACTACAGTCTAAAGTGTGGATTACACCTCAATATAAAGAAAACAAAAATCCTCACAACTGGACCAATAAGCAGCATCAGGATGAATGGAGAAAAGACTGACGTTGTCAAAGACTTCACATTACTTGGCTCTACAATCAATGCCAATGGAAGCAGCAGTCAAGACATCAAAAGACGTATTGCATTGGGCAAATCTGTTGCAAAAGACCTCTTTCAAGTGCTGAAGAGCAAAGATGTCTCCTTGAAAACTAAGATGCACTTAACCCAAGCCATGGTATTTTCAGTTGTCTCCCATGCACATGAGAGCTAGAAAATGAATAAGGAAGACTGAAGAAGAGTTGATGCTTTTATGTTGTGGTGTTGGTGAAGAATACTGAAAGTACCATGGATCGCTAAAAGAACTAACAAATTGGTCTTGGAAGAAGTGTAGCTGGAATGCTCCTTGGAAGCAAGAATGACCAGACTTCATCTCACCCACTTTGGTCATGTTATCAGAAGGGACCATTCTCTGGAGAAGGTAAAGTGGAGGGTCAACGAAAGAGGGGAAGGCCCTCAACAAGATGGACTGACATGGTGGCTGCAGCAATGGGCTCAAGTATACCAGGGACCGTGAGACTGGCAGGACTGGGCAGTGTTTGGTTCTGTTGTACATAAGGTTGCTATGAGTGAGAGATGACTTGACGGCACCTAACAATAACAACCTAAAAGGGTTGTTATGATGATTACATAATATTTGCAAAGTACTTAGAATAGTGCCTGTAAAAGAGTAAGGCCTATATATGTGTTTGATAAGTTAATACCATCAATAAAAATGACATTCCCATTGCCTGTGTTCAAAAGGTTAAAGTTATGGGAAGCAGAAATTCTTGCTACAGTTTCTAATTTAAAATGTTCCCAAAGTACATATACCTTGGATCTGGCAATTCCACCCCTAGGAGTCTACTGCATAGAAAAAAAGAAAAAATAAAGAAAAGCAACAGTACACAAGGACATATGTAAACGAATGTTTACTGCAACATTATTCATAGTGGTCAAGTATTGGAAATAAAGTGAACACTCAAAAATAGAAAAGAATGATTTAGAGATTTCCACGAAGTACTGTTGAGTGAGAAAAGCAAGATTCAGAAAAGCATGTGTAATAGATCCTACTTTTGTAAAAGGAAAAAAAATTTAATTGTTTGTGTGTGTATGTGTATGTGTGTGTCTGTGGTGTCATACAGGTATGAATGGCATGAAGAAAAATAGGGAAACACAAATACTAGAATGTTAACGTGACTTACATTTCAGGGGGCAAAGGTGGAATAAGGGAAGTAGAAGTGTGTATGGGTCTGAGGGCTGGGGGGGAAGGAAACCACATTAAAAACAGCAATATGTAAGATTCCACTCATATTAAAATTTCCCACGCATACACATATGTGTGTATGCATGCACAGGTGTATATGCAAAAGAGATCCATGAAATGACCATCACCAGAAAGGTAAAGGTGATTGTTTGAGTGTGGCAGGATTCTAGAGGACCCTTACTTTCTTTATATTTTTAGGTATGTTCTTCTGTGTTCAGAATCTACACAATGAACACATATGACTTATATTATTAAAACAAAACGAATAAAGCTATATTTTCATTGTGAAGAAAAAAATCAAAATAGAAATAAAATTTCCAAATTATTTGTAGGCCATAGTTTAGTGTGGTCAGAACAGTAACCAGGCCATCAGAAGACCTGAATTTTACTCCTGGTTTTGCCATTGACTAGTTGTTTGACTCTGGGTAAGTCCCTTAACTCTCTGTAACTGAGTTTCTTCATCTAAGAAAAGAATCCTTATTTTGCCTTCCTTCCAGGGTAATGTGAAGATAAAACGTGTGAATGGATATGAGCTAGTGCTGTGAAAACTAAACATTGAATTAGTATTAGAGAGATTATTACTATGCTGTTTCTTGGACAAAAATATTGAAGACTTACCAAGGCAGAAATAGACCAGAGACCAAATATTCCTCCTTCCCCAAACACTGGCTCAAACAAGGGCACAGCCACCAACAACATGGCAGATGACATAGGTGCCTGGTAGTACAGCAGCTGCATTGAGTTTACTTGCAATTCATGCTGTTTGGCTCCTACCCACTGAAAGTTAGGAGATAAAATAAGTTAGACAGAAAAGAATTAGCATCACTTAATAAACAAAAGATTTATCTCCAGCCACAGAGAAGGGAATGTGGAGTGGGGACTAGAGGAAAGGGAAATACCTAATTATAGGTATACATCACTTAATACCCATTCGAGCAATGTCCATCTGATGTACGTTCATGGTCCAGTAAGATTCCCACCCACTCCCCCCCCGAAAAAAGGAAAGCAGCTCTCCTTCTGTTTACATCCTCCTAATAGTTTTAAAGATCCCAAACCCAGACTCCTGGAGCACTGGAGCGTGTGTGGAATACAGGCAGGTGAAGTAGAAGACATGGCTCTGGCTATAGGCTCTCTGGCTTGGTCTGGTGGTAGGGGCCCGGGCTGTTCCTGCTGCTCAAATAGGAGGAATAGTGAGCGGTGAGTGAGCCTGGGCATGCTCCACTCCTTTCCTACTCACTTCTTCTCACTCTGGTCCCCCCTTATCATTATTGCAGCAGCAATAGCTTCACCCATTCCTCCAGCCTCCACCAGTAGCTCCAGTAGCAGCAGCAGCAACAAGGACAACAGGAAGTGGGCTTCCATAAGATTTTAATAGAGTGTTAATACAATATCCAAACCACATAACGTCTTAGTTCACAGAATGTAACATGGATGTTAAGCAATGCACACCTGTATTCTACAAGCAAGACTTCAACGATCAATAATACATATGAATGCCCTTTAAGTATTTTGAATCCCCCCCAAAAAACCAAACCACTGCCATCGAGTCAGATCCAACTCATAGTGACCCCTCCTTGGGTTTCCGAGGTGGTATCTCTACAGAAGTAGATTGCCCAACCTTCCTTCTGAGATGTGGCTGGTGGGTTTGAACCATCAGCCTTCTGGTTAGCACTCAAATGCCTCAGGCACTATGCCACCAGAGCTCCCAAGTATTCTGAATAGAGCACTATAAATTTGATTTCTCATAACCTAAAGTCTTGTCAATTTTAAAGAAGGGGGAAAAAATCCCCTTTTCTTTCTGGTCCTAGTAAATGGGGGAAAGTAAATGCATATATGGGCCCACAAGCATCAGCCATCTTGGGAAAATAAGGGAGAAATGGAAGTGTAGGTGATAAGTAAGAATACAGATGCAGGGCCCACAAGCATCAGCCATCTTGGGAAAATAAGGGAGAAATGGAAGTGTAGGTGATAAGTAAGAATACAGATGCAGCTCCAGATTTCATTTCTTTCTGGCCCAAAGAAAAGATTACAGGAAGGGAGCAGGTTAGAGACTGACGAGAACCTCAGTTAGTCTAAGGAGCCACCACTGTGCGTGACTAGAGAACTAGAAAGCTCTTTTGATTTACTTCACAAAATCCAATGAATGTGATGGAAAATTTCCTCTGTATGGATGACTTTTCTGTGGGTAACAGCCCTTCCCCCCAAAATTAGGGAATCTCCAACTCTAAAATATCATTCAGTAGAACTAACACATCCAAACCTCAAATCCCATTAGACCTCAAAATGTTTCAGAAACATGATTGAAAAGAAGGCTTTAAAGAAAACCTGATGGAGCTGTGTGAACAAGATCTGGCAAGAACAGCAAAGCTTGTGAATAATACTGCCTACAGAGCTCTTTTTTCTGTAGGTCTGGGTATCCTGTTACATAGACTCTAAGTCTACAGAAATGCACTAAGACAAAAAACAGAAAAGCAGGAAACCTGAAACGTACTCCTGCCAGCCTTCACCTAAGACTCTTGTATGGATAAGAAGGTCAGAGAATTCATTCTTCAGCTGCCCACTCCTTGGGCACAGCAGCAGGCAAAACAGATGGCCAGAGTGTGTGTACGTCCCTCTTTTCCTTTAGTAGCTTTGCCAGGCATCTGCATATGCCTCTCCCACAGAACTGTCTGGAACAGTGGTCCATACTCAAAATTTTGTGTCTGCTCTCTCTCACTGCAGTGCAGCCTGTCTTCTGCCCACCATCCCGCCACAGCAACTGTTTTCCCAAAGGGCACTGTCACCTCCAACTGCCAGATCCAAAGGATTCCTCAGCCTTCCTCCTGCTGGACTCTCTGCAGTAGCTGCAAATTTCTCTTGGAAGAACCTGACTTCCGGTTTGCACTGCTCCCTCATCTCTTACCTGATGCACCTCTTCCTTCACGATGTTCAAGGCTTGGCCTTCTTTTATCTCCCGGACTGCTCTCTTTCACTATCTGTTGACATCTGAAATCCACATTATCTATACCTCGACTTTCTTCCTTGAACATGCTTAATTTCACATCATCAACAATTACCTGGCCACCTTCACTTAGATAGTCTGCAGGAACTTGTTTAAAACAAACTCACATTCCTTCTACATACTAGCTCCTCTTGTATCCCTCCACTTAATGATATAACCTTCCCCAAGGATTAGACCTCCTTTCTCCCTCACTCTCCCATTCAGTCAAATACTACTAATACTTTCTCCAAAACGTCTCTGGGACCTGTCTCCACCTTCCCATGCCCATCTCCACTGTCCTAGCCGAGGCCCTCATGTCTTTCCCTTAAAGCATGGGTAGCTTCCTAACTGCTATACTGTCCCTCTTCTCTTCTCTCTTATCTACTCCTTATTGCTACCAGGTATGTTTCTAAAACACAGGGAATGATCAAGTCATTCCCCTATCTAAATTTCTTTCCCTGTGCCTTCAGAATGAAGAACACACTTCCTCAGCCTGACATCCAAGACTCTTTGCCATCTAGTCTCACTCACTCGCAGCTTTTTCTCCCTACAACACTCTAGCCTCGCCAAACAAATCAACTTCTCCGAAAGCGCTCTGTGCTTTCACGTATCATCGCAAAGAAAGATCTCTACTGTATTTCTCTGCCAAGCAAATTCCTGTTCATCCTTCAAATTAAATGATCACTTTTTCCATGAAATCTTATCTCACCACACCTCTTGTAGAAGTGCCACTTCCTCCACAGTGTTCCTCAGATCTTTCTTCGTTTTCTCAGGTATACTACTTGTGCTTTGCTGTCTACATGTGTCCCTACAATGCTGCACTGTAACTGCTTTTCATCTCTCTATATCAAGGCAGAGCATAAGACTTAGCACAAGAAACGTCTGATGGATGAATGAATGAATAAGTCAGCCTGCTCTCTACAACCAAAGCTAATAGCTTATCACTCATCTTTTAACTCTTTTTAATTCTTCTAGTAGTACAAGAAGAAATATCTTAGAAATTATATCTAAGAACAATGGGAAAATACAACTTTCTTTAAAAGAAAAATTTCCAGGGAATATGCCTATTCTGAAGGAGCTCTGGCAGCACTATGGTTAAGGCATTGGGCTGCTAACCAAAGGTTCAAATCCACCAGCCACTCCATGGGAGAAAGATGAGGCAGTCTGCTTCTGTAAAGATGTACAGCCTTGGAAACCCTATGGGGTCACTATGAGTTGGATGGACTCAATGGCAATGGGTTTGTTTTAGTTTTATGGCTATTCTGCAACAGTACTTTACTATTAGTAGAAAACCCATTTACTAGTCTACACTAATTTAGTTAACATGCCCATTAACTAGTCTACACTCATTTACTTGTCAACCTCATTTCAAATATCCACCTGAGAGATACAGAACCCTTTCATTCTAACCTACAGCAATTCTGAGACTTGTGTGAACAGAAATGATCATACTAATATGGATAGTAACAACTGTGATTTAAAATTATGTACAAGGAATCCAGGAATTCTACTCTTCAACAAATTAAATGTCTTGCTATATTTAAGAAATACTTAGCCCTACTACGGAGGAAAAAAAAATTTATATAGAAAAAAAACTGTATACCCACTGAAGTGTACCTGTTATGGATTGAATTGCGTCCCCCCAATGTAAACCGCTACGCCTGTGATGAGGAGCCCTGGTAGCACAGTGGTTAAATGTTTGGCTGCTAACTGAAGGATCGAGTCAGCAGTTCAAACCAGCTGCTTTGTGAGAGAAAGATGTGGCAGCCTAATTCTGTAAAGATCAAGGGGGAAAAAAAAACAACCCAAAATCCCAAATTCATTGCTGTAGAGTTGACTCCCACTCATAGCAACCCTATAGGACAGAGTAGAACTACCCCACAGGGTACCAAGGTTATAAATCTTTACAGAAGCAGACTGTTACATCCTTCCCCCATGGAGCAGTTGGTGGGTTTGAACTGCCAACCTCTGTGTTAGCAGCTGAATGCTTAACCACTGTGCCACCAAGGTTCCTTCCATAAATATTACAGCATGGAAATTCTATGGGGGCAGTTCTATTCTGTCCTACAGGGTTGGTTTGGAGTTGCAATTGACTAGATAGATGGTAACTGGTTTTTGGTACACCTATGATTTTATAATCCCATTTGGGTAAAGAGCTTTCTTTGTTATGTTATGATACAATGTTAGTGTACGGTGTGTCCTAAATCAATCTTTTTTTGAGATTTAAAAGAGCAGATTAAACAAGCAGCAAAAAAGCAAAGATAGGGAAAATAAATATCATACCACAGGAAGATCACCAAAGACCAGAGAAATAGACGCTGAGAAGAGGCAAAGACATTCCCCCAGAGCCCACAAAGAAAGCAAGCCTTCCTCCAGAAATGGCACCCTGAATTTGGACTTTGAGCCTCACTGTGAGAAAATCAATTTTTGTCTGTTAAGCTCACCCACCATCCACTTGTGGTATTTCTGTTGTAACTGCTCTAGACAAGTAAGACAGTACCCAAATGCAATCTTTCTAAAGCACAAAGCTGAACATCCTCTTATCATCTTCGGAGTAAAAGAGTATCATGGAACCAAGCGACAACACTGAGTGGGTGCTTCTATCCTTTCATGTCACTGATCTCTTATCTTATTTAAACTGGCTCTATGCAACTAAAAAGGAGCTCTGGTGGCGGAGTGGTTAAAGCATTGGGCTGCTACCCAAAAGGTCAGTGGTTCAAACACAACGGCCGCTCTGTGGGACAAAGATGAGGCAATCTACTTCCATAAAGATTTACAGCGTTGGAAACCCTATGGTGCAGTTCTACTCTGTCCTAAAAGGGTCACTAGGAGTCAAAATCAACTTCACCGCAGTGAGTTTAATGGCACTAAAAAAAATTCAATCAACCCAGTACGTTTTGTAATAATGTTTCTGAAATGACCAATACCAGAAAGTTTAAGACGCTGGTATTACTGAACTCCTAACATCCTAACAAGAATGCCTTAGTTTACAACCAATGGATGCTTGTCCAAAAAGTAAAACTGGTTAAAACGTTATACATCTTGGCTTAGAATTCCCATGTAAGTACACCCCAGAATTTCCAGTCTACGGTTTTCAGTATAGAGAGAATACTGTTTCACTATACCCTACACCAAGTTAGTTTTTTCCTTATGATGTAAGAAACAACATACATACTGCTGGGAGTTCATGATAATGAGGAAAGTGAATCCATAAACACATTATTCAATGAATGCCTGCTATAGACAAGGCATAGGCATCGTACTCTGAATAAGTGAAACAGTCCTTGTTGTAAAGTATTCTATTCATATAGACAAATTATTAGAAGCCAATACACAAGTTGTAGTTGCATTTTTTTTGAGGTAAAGATCTATAAATCTGAAATTTCCCTTTCATTTTTGAAAATGTACCCTTTCACAGTAATGTTTTAATTGAATAGTACCTGATAACTATAACCAACAAACTTAGTCCTCAAGTAAAAAGTCTTACTACTTATTTTGTAAAGAGTTCCCAGAAAATATAACTACCTCAAACTCAGATTAAGCCTGGGTGTTATACACTTACAAACAGGTAGGTATTTGGTGAGCATCATACACCCAAGATTTCCTGTCTCCTTTTCTTCTCTTCACTTTGAGTCAGACAACTTACGCAATTATAGCTTTTTTCCCCATAGTCTATTGTCTCTACATTGTATTTTCTAAACTTTGGGATACAGCTTCAAAATTTATGAAATCTGCTAAAAAGCACATAAAGTAAAAAAAAAAAAAATTACCAACCACTTGATAAAGGGATGTAACTAAAACACCAAGAGCAGCAAACACCATTCCAAGGAAATTAAACTTCACATCGTAATAAGAATTTAGGATTACACCTAAAGTTATAGGAATCTGTAAAGAAAAAGAGGTAAATATTTTTCAGATTAAATTCAAGAGACAGACTTTTAGTATTCCTTTCACAGTGTCTTATAAGGTTTTTAAAAACACATCACTGGGAAACAATGAACCTCTATCAATGTTCTTGCTTTTGGGAAAACTGTTCATTCTATTTACTCAAAGCAAAATACAATAATTGGTGTTCACATTTAATTCTACTTTACATTTGGGGTAAAATAATGAATTGATGCATTGCACTTTGCAATAAATGAGTATCAATGTGTGTACACCTAAGTACATGGATCGTAAAGCAAATGTCTACACAAAATATAAAGAGATAAATATGTAACTACCAAAAACAAATAAAATGTTAAGAAATATTGTAAGTTGGTAAGTGCTAAAATTATTTTAGCCCATCTCCTTTTATTTAAAGATGTAAAAACCCTTGCAATGTGTAACCAGAGTATTCTGAGATTCACATTTTACAGGGTTTGGTCCCCTGGAGCAGGGAAGCTGTTTTCCGTTGGAGGTTTTGCAGACCTTCTGACACATTGTATTGCATCACGCAATACAGTTTTCTTTTCTTACTGATCTCAGCATGTAAAAGATTTCCCTCAAAGACTGGTTATTAAAACTCACATAAACACACCTTCTGGGTTAAAAGCCCAATAGAGCGCCAATATGGCTTTTTTTTTCCACCTCCCCAAAATAAGTACGAAGTTCCAATAGTCAAAGATGACTCATTTGAGAATGTTTATATGAGGAGAAAGAGCATGGCACAAGGTTAAACAATATACATTGAAATTTCCCGGGGAGAACGACGTTCCAGGAGATGGGCTGTCAGACATGCGCCTGGGGAAGCTGAAGCTACTCACCAGCGTGAGCTGTATTCTGGTAGAGAAGGTTTTCTTATAGTAGAGGGTCTGGATGGCTATGATAACCGGCGTGGTCATGGCCTTGGCCAGCTGATAGGTGCCTATGGTATTGTTCTGCAAAGAGAGGTTGGTGAAGACCACAAAGCCACAGAAGCTGAGGGCCAAGAGAAGAAGCTTGGAGGGCGGCAGACTTTTGGGGGCAAAGATGTCCAACTTCTGGCAGATATACAAGCCCAGCCAGGTGACCACGAAGTGCACCAAGGTCAGGCTCATGTTGGGGAAGCCATGGTGTACATAGATCCATTTGTTGAGGAACACGATGCAGATGGACACCAGCAGGTTGAGCAGGAGCCCGGCGGCGATGCGCCCTCTGCCCCGCACTCGGTCCACCAGGGATGCCATGATCGCTGCCGGTGGCGGAGTGGCGACCCCCGGGAAGCTGGGGCCCTTCAACCTCCAAGGGGGACGCCCAAACTATCTTCGGCTGCCCTTCCCCTCGTCCTCTGCCGCTGGTCCCCTGCAGCCTCCTGCCTCACCTCTCGGTCAGGGACAGGCATACACCTATCGGGTCCGGGGCCAGCGGACGCTTAACCAGCACACACATGCTTCGCCGCCGCCCATTCAGCGGGCTAGGACGCGGCAGTTTGTTCCATTCACCCCGCCCTGCCTACGCTCTGGACCACGTGATTCGGGGCATCAGTTCTTCCGCCCCGCAGCAGTAGGTGGTGAGCGTTCGCCCCTGCGCAGGCGCGGTGGGCTGTGGACACGGAAGAGTTCCTGTGGGTGTTACCCGAATGTCTTGCCTAACTCTGACCCTGACTGGGCTGGTCTTAGAGCGCCCTCTTAGTTACATTCCCTTTGTGTCAGTTACCCGATTGTGAGATACCTGTTCTTTCAAGCTTGTGGAATGGGGTATGCAGACACTGTTGGCCAGTTTGACGTGTGAAACTGATGGGCAAAATCTTTAAGCCTCCGCTCTGGAACTGGGGGCAGGGACAAAGGTCCATTTCTCCCAAAATGCCACCTCTATTTCACAACCAAGCACTGGGCAGGCTCGGTAGCCTCTGTCCTTGATTTGCCTCTCGTGCTGTGTTAACTTCATTCTCTGAGTGAGATGGGGAAAGCGCAGTCAAGATCCCAGTATTCTCGGTCTGCGGTCTCTCTGCCGCACTCACCAGGAAGTTAGCCTTCTTAGGAGATACCGTAGCTCCTAACTGGAAGCTGGGGAGAGGTATCTTGGACACATCCAGACCGAGTGGAACGGGAGCTTCCGTTTCGTTGAGTTAGGGGACAACTGGGAGGGAGCAGGGTGTGGCCCAAGTGCCACAGATTCTTACTGTTCTAAGATTTAGTAATTTTTCTTAAATAAATATTTCTGCATTTGTAGTACGCCCTAATGGCAACTTCCAGAGATTTCAAATGGTTGTTTTTAATATAATTTTCACCAGGTACTGTTTTTTGGGGGGCACAGGTCCACCGACATCACAATCTATTCTGAAAACTTTGAAAGTTATTATATCATAAAGAAATCTGAGAGTTCTTTATATAAAGTAGATACTAGTCTTGTGTTAAATATGTGGTTTGCAAATATTTTCTCCCAGTCGGTAGCTTGTCCTTTCTTCCTTTTACCAGGGTCTCTCATACAGCAAAAGCATTAATTTTGATGAAGTCCAAGTGATCAATGTTTCCTTTTATGGATTCCAACAGAATGTGGAAATTATTGAACCATATCATTAATATCACACTCAAGTAAAATTCTGCTCAAGATAACTGAAAAATGGTTGAAGCAGTATATTGATAAGGAACTGCCAAAAATTCAAGCCAGATTCAGAACAAGGTGTAGAACCAGGGATATCATTGCTGATGCCAGATGGATCTTGGCTGAAAGCAAAGAATACCAGAAAGATGTTTACCTTTGTTTGAGTATGTAAAGGCATTCGACTGTGTTGTTGTTAGGTGCCGCCAAGTCGGCTCTGACTCATAGCGGCCCTGTGCACAACAGGATGAAACACTGCCCTGTCCGGTGCCAGCCTCACAATCCTTGCTATACCTGAGCCCATCGTTGCAGCCACTGTGTCAGTCCATCTCATTGAGGGTTTCCCCCTTTTTTGCTGACCCTCTACTTTACCAAGCATGATATCCTCCAGGGAATGGTCCCTTCTGACAACATGACCAAAATAGGTGAGACGAAGTCTGGCCATTCTTGGTCCCAAGAAGCATTCTCGCTGCACCTCTTCCAGGACAGATGTATTCGTTCTTTTGGCAATCCCTGGTACTGTCAATATTCTTTGTCAGCACCACAACTCGAAAGCATCAACTCTTCTTCCATCTTCCTTATCCACTGCCCAACTTTCATATGCATTATGAGGTGACTGAAAACACCATGGCTTGGGTTAGGTGCACCTTAGTCTTCTGGTGTTGTAGTACTTAAGGCATTTGACTGCTAACCAGAAGGCTGGCAGTTCAAACTCACTAGCCACTCCTTGGAAGGAAGGTTAGGCAATCTAATTCCATAGTGATACCACCTCGGAAACCCAAGGAGAGGTCGCTATGAGTCAGATCCAACTTGACGGCAGTGAGTTTCGGTTTTTTTTTTTTTTTGGTTTAATCTTCTAAGAGACATCTTTACTCTTCAGCACTTTAAAGAGTTATTTGCAGCAGATTTGCCCAGTGCAATACAATGTCTGATTTGACTGCTGCTTCCATTTGTGTTGACTGTGGTACCAAGTAATATGAAATCTTTGACAAATTCAATCTTTTCTCCATTTATCGTGCTGCTGCTTATTGGTCCAGTTGTGAGGATTTTTGTTTTATGTTAAGGTGTAATCCATAGTGCAGACTGTAGTCTTTAATCTTCATCAGTAAGTGCTTCAAGGCATCTTCACTTTCAGCAAGCAAGGTTGTATGATCTGCATATCACAAGTTGTTAATAAGTCTTCCTCTAATCCTGATGCCACGTTTTTCTTCATATTGTCCATTTTCTTGGCTTATTTGCTTAGCACACAGATTGAATAAGTATGGTGAAAGGATACAACCCTGATGCACTCCCTTCCTGAGTTTAAACCATGCAGTATCCCCTTGTTCTGTTTGAACAACAGCCTCCTGGTCTATACACAGGTTTCTCATGAGCACAATTAAGTGTTGTGGAATTCCCATTCTTCTCAATGTTATCCATAATTTGCTATGATCCACATAGTTCAAGGCTTTTGCATAGTCAATAAAACACAAGTAAACATCTTTCTGGTATTCTTTGCTTTCAGCCAAGATCCATCTGACATCAGCTATGATATCCCTTGTTCCATGTCCTCTTCTGAATCTAGCTTTTATTTCTGGAACTTCCCAGTTAATATACTACTGCAACTGTTTTTTAATTCTACTGTGTAGATCATAACAAATTATTGATATCTTTGCAAAGAATGAGAATTCCACAACACTTAATTGTGTTTATGAGGAACCTGTACATAGATGAAGAGGCAGTCATTCAAACACAGTAAGAGGATACTGCATGGTTTAAAATCAGGAAAGCTGTGTGTCAGGGTTGTATCCTGTCACCATACATATTCAACCTGGATGCTGGGCAAATAATCCAAGAAGCTGGACTACATGAAGAAGAATGTGGCATCAGGATTGGAGGAAGACTTATTAATAACCTGCAATATGCAGATGACACAACTATGCTTGCTGAAAGGGAAGATGACTTGAAGCACTTACTGGTGAAGATCAAAGACTACAGTCTTCATTATGGATTATGTGTCAATATAAAGAAAACAAAAATCCTCACAACTGGGCCAGTAAGCAGCATTACAATAAATAGAGAAAAGAATGAAGTTGTCAGGGATTTCATTTTACTTGTATCCAGAACCAGTATCCATGGAACTAACAGTTAAGAAATCAGATAATGTATTGTATTGGGCAAATCTGCTGCAAAAAAACCTCTTTAAAGAGTTAAAGAGCAAAGATGTCACTTTGATGTCTCAGGGGCACCTGATCCAAGCCATGGTATTTTCAATTGCCTCACATGCATGTATGTGAAAGCTGGACAATGAATAAGGAAGAAGTGTTGATGCATTTGAATTGTGGTGTTGGCACAGGATATTGAAAACACCTGGGACTGCCAGAAGAACCAGCAAATCTGTCTTGGAAGTACAGCCAGAATGCTCCTTAAAAGCGAGAATGGCCAGATTTCATCTCACCTACTTTGGTCATGTTATCAGAAGGGACCATTTCCTGGAGAAGGATACTATACTTGGTAATGTAAGGGGTCAGCAAAAAAAGAGGAACACCCAACAAGATGGACTGACCCAGTGGCTACAACGATGGTTTCAAGTATAGCAAAGGCTGTGAAGATTGCACAGGACCAGGAAGTGTTTTGTTTTGTGGTACACAGGGTTGCTGAGTTGGAGCCAACTCATGGCCATCTAACAGTTCAATATCTAATCTGAGAACTCTGTGCCTTAGATCTTGAAGTTTCTCCTGTATCTTTTTCTAAAAACTTCATGATTTTATGTTTTACACTTCAATCCATGACCATTTTGAGCTAATTTTTTTTAATCAAGTGTGTGACTTGGGTCATAGTTTTCTTTTTTTGCACATGGATGTCAAATTGCTCCAGCACTATTTGTTGAAAAGCTATCTTCTCTTCACTCAGTTGCTTGTTTACCTTTGTGAAAACGTTGAGCCTACTGGGTTGGTCTGTTTCTGGGTTCTTTCTTCTGTTCCAGTGATCTGTGTGCGTTCTCACCACTGTCTTGCTGTAGCTGTGGAAGTCTTCAAATCAGGTAGACATTATTCTTTTTTGCAAACTTGTTTCTTATTCTAGTTCCTCTGTCTTTCTATATAAATTTTAGAGTAACATTAATACATAGACATATATACTAATATATGTATTAAAATTTGTGTTGACATTTTATCAATCTGCTCTATCAATTTGGAGAGTCATCTATGTTGAGTCTTCCAATCACTAAATGTGGTATATCTCTCCATTTATTTAGATCTTCTTTGGTTTCTTTCATCAACATTTTGTAATTCGTACCTAAGTATTTTTTCAGTGCTTGCAAATCATATTGTATTTTTAATTTTGGTGTTTATTTCTAGCACATAGAAATGTAACTGATTATTCTGGAACCTTGCTGAACTCACTCATTTGTTCTTGGAGTTTATTTTTCTGCAGACCCCATGGGATTTTCAATGTAGGCAATCATGTCATCTGCAATAGATAAAATTTTGTTTTTTCCTGTTTGATCTGTACTCCTTTTATTTCCTTTTCTTGACTTATTATACTGGCTAGTACTTTCAATGTTATGTTGAATAAGGGTGGCAAGAGCCCACAACCTTACTTGGAAAGCATTGTTAAATATAACATTTTTAAGGTTCTTAAAAATATAAAATACATGCTTATTATAAAATATTTAAAAAATACCAAAGGTAAGCTCCTAGTCTTCAAGGTAACCAGTGATGTTTCATGTTTCCTTCCAGATCTCTCCCCAGTTCACACCTCACAAAATCTATATACACATATATGAATACATGTGTTTATATGTATGTCTTTACAGACATATATTAGTTTTGCACTTGCTTGTTTTCATTCGTTCATACATCCTGGCCAGCCTTCATGTCGGCTCATACTGCTCTACCCCATTCTTTTTAATGGACACATAGTAAAGTATAAGAATTAAAGAGATTATTGATAAGTAAATATTTCATCTCTGAATCACTTTAGCTAATATAAATAAAGACTTGCAGAGTCCATTGCATCTGTAACTCCTCCAACTGACGTCAGGACAGTGTTGTGATCAGCTACTGCTTCCTGCTTTGGGTACCAGGAGTGTTAGTATCTGTCTCTCACTTAAGCCAGAGATGTCCCAAACATAGCTAACCACAACCACCTATGGGACATAATATCCTAAAATGCAAATTCTATGACCCCTCTGGCTTTCTTAGCTGGATATATCTCAGAGTGGCATCTGTAAATATACATTTAACAGGTTCCTAAAGCTATTCAGATGTTTAGCCAGTGTTGGAGTTATAAATCTGGACCATGTTATTTCAGTCACATTCTCTCTTCCAGTTACCAGTTCCAGTCCTTTTGAATTATTTGCTGAATCATAAACAGGCCTAAATAACACTCAGTTTTAGGCCTTGTTCATACCGATTTCCCTATTTGTAGCGCCTCAGGCTTTTTGCCCCGTATCTTTGTCTTTGTAAATAAGGCTCATTCCTCAAACTCCAGTCCAAATGTTACTTCCTTTGAGACCTTCTAGCTGGAAATAGTTTCTTGTTACTCAGATTTATCTGTATGTTTTTATGGTTAGAAGTCTGGTGGTGTATATGGTACTTATATTTTTTGTATCTCCCCCACTAGAAGAGCTGGATAAAACTTCGTATTCTGCAATTTATTCAGTGCTTACTGACATTTTTATAGCTGATCTGCTGAATCAGAGTTAATAAACTAGAAATGTCTTCAAAATAAAGAAAATAATAAAGGTATTTTTAAATACCTTTTTAAAAATTTTTAAATGTCATATTCATTTTAAGTGTAATTAAAAAAAAAAATTGTATGAAAAATGATATGCCTGGGCTGAAAATGAACTTACTTACCATCCGCTTTATAATTTTAAGATATAAGAGTATTTATGATTACAGGAAGGAAGATGGGGCAATCTACTTCCGTAGTGATACTGCCTTGGAAACCCAAGGAGGGGTCGCTATGAGTCGGGGCCGACTCGACGGCACACAACAACAACAACAACAACAACAACAACATGATTACAGGAAAAAAATTAGGAAGATGGAAAATTACATTTACTTATTACATAAAAACCAATGCTGGAATTTATAAGAACAGACATTTTTAATTTTTATATCATTTTATTAATAAACACAGGGGAATACTGACATAATACATTAAAATTTCAAAGTGTCATCATAATATTCTAAAAAGTATAAAATTCAAATTTGTAAATTTTACATTCTCTCCCTCATGATAATGCAAAAGAAAGAAACCCAGTAATTACAAATATGTATATTTTACAAAAAACGCCACTTATCATGGAAATTAGTGAGATTACAAAGAATAGGTGAATTATGACTGAATTTCATACCCTAATGGGTCGAGTCCCTGGTCTAAGAGCATTAAGGAGGATTCCCTTAACTTCTGAAGCAATTTCTTTAGTTCTTCCTTAGAAAATACCTGTATATAAAAAAAAAAGTTAAGAATGAGAACAAAGAATGCTATGAACTTATAGCTCATATGAAGTTATAACCTAATCAATCTGATTAACTAAATTCCTTTTTCAGATTTAGGTAGTCAGGGACTAGTAAAGTAGTCCAGGAACTTTAAAGTTAATACCCAGGGCCAGTCTACACACTTCTTGCTGCATAGGAACATATACAGTTTTGGAAAAGAAGCACAAACAGTAAAACTAGATCATTTGTTAAGACAAAAACAACTAAAAAATGTAAACACATCTCATAAAATTGATTATTACTACAGAGCTTACCAATCACTAAAATTTTAAATTTCAAATGCTTTAGAACTTACTAGATACAATTTGTGGCGCTCGGAGGATACCATATCAGCTAACTGCAGACATTCCTGATACTGACCAGTACTGTGTAATATGGTGTGAAGAAGAAAACACAACATTGGCAGACAAAGCTTTCTCAGTGAAATCATTTGATGTGCTCTTTCCTGATCGTCTTCAGCATCCTACAAGCAGATAGCAAGGGATCATTTTAACAACTTTAAGCTAAATACCCTTATAAAAAGAAAAGTCAAAAAAACGAATCAAAGCCAAACTGCAAACCAAGACATCTATGATCAATTGAATTTTGACAAGGGTCCAAAGTCCACAGGTTAGAGAAAGAAGAGTCTCTTTAATAAATGATGCTGAGAAAACTGAATTCTTCACATGCAGATAAACACATGTCTAACAGCATATACAAAAAATAAATTCAAAATGGATTCCAAGGGACTAGTGGACCATGTGAACCTCAGACTATATGACCATAAGACCAGAAGAACTAGATGGTGCCCGGCTACCACAGTCAACCACCCAGAAAAGGATCAGTGCAAGAGATCCTGGATAGTGTGGGAGAACAATGTGGAACAAAACTCAAAATCATGAAAAAGACCAGATTTACTAGTCTGATAGAGCCTGGTGAGACCCCTGAGACTATGGCCCCAAGTTACCCTTCAGGTTTGGAACTGAACTCACTACCACACTTCTAGCCAAACAATAGACAAGCATATAGGGTAAACATTTACATCAAGTAGATATACTCCTTAGATTGATATCATGGGAGATCAGAAGGGCAGTATTTGCAGAGGGAGATAGATAGCTCAGGGGCAGGAATGCACAGGAAAGAAGGACATAAGGAAGAAGTAACTACAGGGAGGGAGTGGGAAGAGAGCTATTACTTTGTGGCATCTGCAGTCAATGTCATGAAACAAAATGTACCTGAACTGCTATATGGAAAATGAATTTGCTCTGTAAACTTTCACCCAAATCACTTTTTTTTTTTTTGTAAATGGACTAAGTACTTAAATGTGCAAAATAAAATTATAAAATTCTTAGAAGACCAAGCAGGCAAAACACTGTCAGGCCTAGCTTTCAATAATAGATTATCTAATACAAGAAGAAAAGCACAAATAGCAAGAGACAAAATAAATAAATGGGACTTCATAAAAATTAAAAACTTTTGTTCATCAAAAGATTTCACCAACAAAGTGAAAAGAAAAGCTACTGACCAAGAGAGTATCTTTGGAAACCATGTATCTGATAAGAATCTAATAAACAAAAAAAAAAAATAAAACTTTGACACCTTAACAACAAAAGGGCAATCAGAAAAAGGGCTTGGATAAACATTTTACCAAAGAAGTCACCAAACTCATGAAGATGGTCAATATCATTAGCCATCCAAAACCAAACCAAACTCACCACCACTGAGTGAATTCTGACTCAGAGCGATCCCCTTTGAGTTTCCAAGGCAGTAAATCTTTACAGGTGTAGATTGCCCAGTCTTCCTTCCATAGAGTGGCTGAGATACAAATCAAACCCACAATGATACACCATTTTACTCCTACTAGGATGGCTAATGATCCAAGAAACTGGACTATATGAAGAACATGGCATCAGGATTGGACAAAAACTCATTAACAACCTGTGATATGCAGATGCTACAACCTTCCTTGATGAAAGGGAAGACTTGAAGCATTTACTTATGAAGATCAAAGACTACAATCTCTGATATGGGTTACATCTCAACATAAAGATCCTCAAAACTGGACCAATAAGCCACATCATGATAAAATGGAGAAAAAATTGAAGTTGTCAGGGATCTCATTTTATTTGGATCCATAATCAACACTCCTGGAGGCAGCAGTCAAGAAATCAGATGCCGTAGTACACTGGGCAAATCCACTGCAAATGAAGTCTTTGAAGTGTTAAGAAACAAAGATGCCACTTTGAAGACTAAGGTGCACCTAAGACTACCAAGCCATGGTATTTTCAATCACCCCACATATAAGTGACAGCTGGACAATGAATAAGAAGACCAAAGAAGAATAGATGCCTTTGACTTGTGGTATTGGTAAGAATGCTGAAATTATCACGGACTGCCAGAAAAACAAACAAATCTGTCCTGAAAGAAGTGCAGCAGGAATGCTCCTAGGAAGTAGTAATGATCAGACGTTGTCTCTTGTACTTTGGTCATGTTGTCAGAAGGGACAATTCCCTGGACAAGGATATCATCCCTGGTAAAGTAGAGGGGTCAGTGGAAAAAGGGAAGACCCTCAACAAGACAGACTGATAGAGCAGTTTCAACGACAGGTTCAAGCACAGCAAGAACTGTGAGGATGGTACAGGATCTGGCAGTGTTTCATTCTGTTTTGCACAGGGTCGCCATGAGTCAGAGCTGAGTCAATAGCATCTAACAACAACATAACGAGGATAGCTAAGAGTAAAGAAAGTAAAAAAAAAGAAAAGAAGAAATCCTGGCGAGGAAATGGGGAGACTGAACCTTTATCCATTGCTGGTGGGAATGCAAAATGATAGTGTTGTGGAAAACAGTGCGGCAGTTCCTCTGAAAACTAAAAACAGAGCTTTCATATGACCCAGCAATTCCACTCCTAAGTATATACCAAAAAGACCTGAAAGCAGAGACTCAAACAGAGATTAATACACCAGGGCTCACTGCAGCACTGTTCCCAATAGCCAAAATGTACAGAGAACGTGATGGGAAATGGCCATCAACAGATGAATGGATAAATAGCATGTGGTACATGTACACAATGGAACTACTCAGATTACCAGTAGAAGAAATGAAGTCCTGATACATGCTACATTATGGATGGGCCTGGAAGGCATTAGAAAAATCCACTACCATCACAAAATAAGCCAAGAACAAAAGGACAAATAACGACCTCGCTTATATAAAAAGATAAGAAAATGCAAATGTACAGAGAACAAAGTTTATTAGTGGTTACCAGGGATGGGAAGGATGGAAGAATCATACTGATTAAGGGTACAGTTGCACAGTTGACTGATATAATTGCTGTCAGTAAGCTGTACATGTGTAAAAAGTTGAATTGGCAAAAGCTGGGTGATAGATATATTTACAACAATGACAAGGAAGGAAAAAAAAAAAAAAAAGCTGAGGCTGCTTATGAAAAACCGAACACTTCATGGGATTTGATTCCTTGGTTTGGATGTTTAGGGTCATAGTTTCATGGGACATCTCAGTTAACTGGCCTAATAACATGTTTAGTGCTTCTGATCTACCTTCCAGTTCACCGTGTAGTAGTAAATGGTGAACTAGAAGGCAGAACAGAAGGAACAACAGCAACAAAATAAAATGTAGGTGGAGGGAAAAAAAAAAAAATCAAACCAAAATGCAAATGGCAGAAGCAAAAGGTTTCTCTAAAGCTTAATTTAATTATGATGCTGGTAAAGAATACGAATATACGAGGGACTGCCAAAGAACAAACAAATCTGTCTTCAAACAAGTACAGCCGTAATGCTCCTTAGAAGAGAGGATGGTCAGACTTCATCTTATATACTTTGGACATATTATCAGGAGGGACCCGCCCCTGGAGAAAGACATCATGCTTGATAAAATGAAGGGTCAGCAAAAAAGAAGACCCTCAACAAGAAGGACTGACACAGTGGATCCAACAATAGGCTCAAACAGCGATGACTGTGAGGATAGTACAAGACTGAGCAGTTTTCCATTCTGTTGGACATAAGGTCGCTATGAGTTGAAACAGACTCCAGGGCACCTAACAACAAAGCTTAATGCCCACTTAATAAAAACCTCAAACAAACAAGACAAGGTTTTAACCATATTATCTAGTAGAAAAGATGTTACGGTAAAAAAAAGGCTTGAAGAGGAACCATGGAATCATAGGTAAGCTGTACAATGTAATAAACAAAATGTTATTTCTAATAAACTTACTATGTCTTGAATAAAAACGTATAAAAGAAGGAAGAATTAGAGCATAAGAACAAAAATTAATCACTAATTCCCTGAGTATATAAAGATGTAAATATAGATAGATATAAAGACTAGAGGCAGGACTTCCAGTGAGACGGAGGAATAGGCAGACAAGCAACACAGACCCTCTTCAACAAAGAAAAGAAAAACCAATTGACAGAGATACAGAAGATAATACTGAAGCCCTGAGCATTGAAAGGAACTATACAGAAGTGGATTAGGCACCAACTAGTGGAAAAACCTGAACGAAAATAATGAGTACACAGATGATCCGAGCTGCGGACTATTAGCTACTCTGACGGGACCAACAGCTTGAATATTTGCAAGTGGTGTTAGGACCTAATAATTGACCTAAACATCAGCCCAGGTCACCACGGGCTGCAGGGACAACTGAGCTGGTGGCCTATGACTAGGAAGGGAAACAGCAAAGACGGAGAGCTGTTAACTTTCCGCTGTCGGGAGGGCACAGCCATTTTAGATATTTAAAGTGACCGAAGGCACAGCCATTTTGAATGTTTACAAGCGGCAGCCATTTTGGATATTTAAAGTGACCAAGGGCGCAGCCATTTTGAATCTTTGTAAGTGGCAGCCATTTTGGATTTTAAAGTGACAGCATTCTTATTCGGATTCCAAGGACCCAAGAATAGGCCGTGTTTGCCAATGTCGGCAACATACAAGAGGCTGACAACAGGAAAGGAGACAGGTGGTGAGTATATAAGTGCTGTCAACTAGTAAATAGAGGAGCACAGCACAGTACCGTGTTTGCATAGATAACATACAAAGAAAACAAAAATTGTGGGCAAGTTACTCTAACATACAATCACCAATTAAATATAAATGCAGAAATGTCACAATGCCTTGGAGACAACAGAGCATCACAGTCTACACAAAGAAACAAGATAAAGCAGGAGAAACAAGCAACCAAGATACAGACCCAAAACACATCCCCGAGGAAGACACAGCATTGCAACTCCCTGATAAGGAATTCAAAAGAGTTATATTTAGGTATCTTCAAAGGATTGAGAGACAGATCAAGGAAAGCACTGACAAAATTGAGGAAAACACAGAAAAAACCCTAGAACAATTTCGAAAGACAATACAAGAACAAAATGACAAAATAAAGAAAAATTAGAAATTACACAAAATCTACACACAGAAATCCAGAAAGTTAATACTAAATTTTCAGAAATAGGTAAGACACTAAATTAAATGGGCAAAGGACCAGACTGAATCAATGGAAGACAGAATGAGTGAGACTGAAAGCAAATACCTGAACACTTCTCTGTTGTTGTTGTTGTGAAGAGACTGTTATAAGGTAGAAAGGCCAATTAACTAAAGTATGAAGTCAGCAGTAGAGGCCTGGACTAGAATGTGGCAGAGGCAGAGGTGGTGGAGGTGATGAGAAGTAGGTAAAGGTGAGCTGCCTGCTCCATTCTCCCTGCCATCCCTCTAGGCTACCAGCCTCCAACACTAATGGAATGATTCCATGGTTAATTAAAAACTTGAGGTGAAGATATAAGAGTATAACAGCAAGGCTATCATGGATGGTTTTGTCTTAAACAGGGGTGACTGACCTGTGCTTCTTTCTACAGGTCATGGACACTTGGCATGGAACTCATCTGTGTTACAGAAAGGGGTGTCATTTTCTAATTCGTACACAAGTGATATGTTTAGTATTGTTGATGATGTAAAAGGATTAAGCTAAACCCAAAAGATGTGATTCCAAATACCATTATTTATCATTTGACTACTTAAGAAATCTCTTGAGAGTTAGTTTTGAAGAAGTGATTGGGACTGAACATTGATTAAAAAATGTTTGCTGAAACAATGGTTTCATTCATTGCCTTCTATCCCAACTCCATTTTCTTTTATAAGACTCCATTTACTAAGATTAGTTAATTAATAGCTAAAATAACAAAGATTTATATATAAATAAGGCACTAAAGTCCTCAAATTTTAAGTGACAATTAACTTTTTTTAATACTTAAATTTTATCTTAATAAACACCGCATGAATCAGAAGAGAAAGGTCTAGCCTGAGGAGGCTGCTTAAGGTTTAACACTAGGCAGCAGACATCTATTAGGAACTTTAGGCCGAGAGTGGAGATTTTAAGAGAATTACTGTATCAGGAATACCAGAAATAAGGCTGTGGGCTCCTGTCTCTGCTGGTTATTGCTTCTGGTCAGAAAGGGGAAGCTAGAGGTTGTAGAAATACATAGCTGTAAAAAATAGTAGTAAATAGACCAAGATAGGAGGAATGGCAGAGGAAAAATACCAAAAACTTTCCTATGGCTTTCTCTGTTCAAAATAATAAACCAAATACTCAAGAATCTAACTTCTGGTTCTCTTTAAGCAGATTATCAGATACACAGAGACAACTGAGCTACTCATTGTCTCTATTATGCACAGGATCAGGCCCAAATGTCTTTGTTTCCCTGATTATCACCTGCTGTATGTGTCCTTTTTCTCATCTCAGTTCATCAACTTCTACCATTCATTCAAGATTCAATCAAACGTCACACCTCTGAAGCATCTTGTCCAGATCCCTCCAAGGCAGAAGCAACCTTTTCTTTCCTTAACTGACAAGCTACTTTATCTGTGCTTTTCTTACGACATTAAATATTTTTGTTAATAGCAGCTCTAAACCAGACCAAATATTAAAGCCCTCAATCCAACCAACTCACTGCCATCGAGTTGATTCCAACTCACAGGACCCCCTTTGAATTTTCAAGGCTATAAATCTTTAGTAAAGTAGTTTACCTCATTATCCTCCCACAGAGCAGCTGGTGGGTTTGAACCGCTGACCTTCTGGTTAGTAGCCAAATGCCTTACCCACTATGCCACCATACTTCCTTAAAGCTCTTCTTAGGTGGTGGGGGGAAAAAACAATCCCAGTCCTACCTCAACTAATCAAATCATAATCTCTGGGGGTAGAGTCCAGTATTTTTAAAAAGTTTCCCAGGTCATTCAAATGGATAGCTTAAGAGATGAGAGTCATTGCTTCATACAGTAAAACCAGTGAAAGCTGGAACCTCTATAAGGCAAAAACTTGTCAGAGAGGGAAAATGTAAATATTTTCCACTAAAATAAGCAATACAAAAGTGGTAAGACTGCACCCAGTCAAAGGTGAAAAATTTGGGAGACCCAGAAAAACAAGGCAGTCTTGTTCAGTTCTGGCTCTCACAGGTTTCACTGTATGTCTTATTGACAACACTAGACTTACCTTCATATCCTTACATTGATTAAATATATGTATAATTAAATTTTTAGATCCAGATTTTTTCCAAAAGTGGATTTCCGCATCTTGAGAAAATGGTTTACTGAAGAGTCAAACACTTTGAGTCTCTAGCTAGTATCTCTAGGTTAAGCTTAAAATATGGATGTTCAGTAATAAATACAAAGGTTGGACAAGATCTGAATATGCTCCTATTCAAAGACAGAACTTTTTTCTAAGACAGTTTTTTAAAAAATAGTTTTAGCTAGGAATAATGCACAGCTTACCTCTCTAACATCCACCATCCACCCTCCATCAACAAACAGTAAGACGTTATACATCTTCTCCTTCACATCAGCAGTTAGGGCATCCAAATGCCCTTTCCAAATGCCATAATCCATCTGCAAAATAATCGTAAGGCAGATATAATGGGACTAACCTCATAAATATTTATAAAGTACAGACATGAATATAGAAAATCATTTTGTATTTCAGTCACCCAAATATAAAAATACTAACAGATTTACCAATAAAACACTAAACTGTTAACTTTGTAACAAATGAATGCTAATATCACCTGAAGATATTTTTCATGTTTGGTTAATTACTTACAACAAAAAAGCTAACTATACAGATGGCAAAACTATACAAAGCAGAACATTAACAGGAAACCACTTGTTATAAGAGGAATATGAATGCTGAGGAAATGACTTCTTTATATAACATTCATTTTTAAGATGAAACATAAATTTCATGTCCATATGCAACTTACTTCATATTTCTTTTCTTTGTGTTCATAAGCCACTGTCTCAGTAAAAGTTGCCTGAGGTGTCAAAGTAGGTTTTTGTGGAGCTGAATTCATATGCTTAAACCACTCATTAAAGGTTTCATGGGCTTCCTAAAGAATAAAATAAAACAAAACACAAGAAGAAAAAGTTTTCATATATGTTCAACAAAGCTTTTAAGATTTGGTTCTTGCCTAAGGCATCTGACTGCTAACCAGAAGGCTGGCAGTTCAAACCCACCAGCCACTCCTTGGAAGGAAGATGAGGCAATCTACTTCCGTAGTGATACTGCCTCAGAAACCCAAGGAGGGGTCACTATGAGTAAGATCCGACTCCATGGCAGTGGTTTTTTTGTTTGTTTGTTTTTTTAGCACTGATCAGAGGGTCATGCTAATAAAGACAAGGTCATGGTTTCAATCTCCTTGGGCATCAGTCAGTACTACAGTCACAAAAGAGAGAAGATTATGAGTCAATCACCATTCTGGAAAAACAGCTCAAAGTCTGAGAATAAATCAGAAAAATCTTCACAAAGCTAGGTACTTCTAGAAATTTCTTTACATTCTTACCAAATAAGCTCGAATGCACAAATGTTCTCTGATAGCATTATCGTCTTCAGCAGGAAGTGGACTTTCCATTCCTTGTTCCTCCCATTGATTATAGATTTCTGCTATAGAATCCTGAGGAATTTTCACAAATACTTCTTTTGCAGCTTCATGTTTTTTTGATGCTGTGCCAAAAAGAGGTATAAGTTTTCAACATACATGGAATTCTGTGTAATGATTTCTAAAAGAGTCAAATTATTGGTTTGTCATTTTTATAGCTATAAAAATTTCAGATGCCAAGGCATGTCTATTAAAGGTCTCGTGATCTTTCTGCCTAATGGCCTGGCTTTTTCTTTATTTCAATCTGATATTAACATAAAGGATACACTAAATGTAGTTATGTTTACATACTTCTGTCTTTAAAATAAGCAATTGTTTTATAAAGTCTGACAGCCTTGAGATTATACTCAAAACTGATTAAGTTTGACATACAAAAGTAGCTATTTGTTTTGTTTTGTTCCTAGTGAGGGATTAAGAAAATAAAACACAAAACAAAACTCAAGGGTATATAGATTAGAACAGAAACTTTACAGAACGAAACAAAAACAGCTCATACCCAGGAATTTTCTCATTATGGCGTTGCCTTGTTTAAGTGCCTCTGCCCTCTGTGCTGGGTCAAATACCAACCAGTCAATGACATCAATCTTTAAGCGGTCCTCCTATTCATTGAAGGGGAAAATGAGAAATTTTGGTTTTCTAAGATGCTCCACAAGTTAATAGAATTTACTTATATTTACATATCTAGTGGACATCATTTCCCCTCAACTTATACAAAAGTATGAAAGCATCTAACTTTCCTTAGTTTATGTTCATATTCATAGTTCTCTATTAAACTATAGAAAACACTTAGTAGGATGTGAATCTGGGATCATATAGTCTATTTCCAAGTAATTTAACTATGTGTGTGATTCCTGTAGGGACGACCCTAAAATTTTTTTTTTTTTCCTAGACATAACTTAGGAGCTCTGGTAGCACAGTGCCTAAGGCACTTGACTGCTAACGAGAAGGCTGGTTGTTCAAACCCACCAGCCACTCCTCGGAAGGAAGGTTGGGCAATCTGCTTCCATAGTGAAACTGCCTCAGAAACCCAAGGAGTGGTCGCTATGAGTTGGGGCCGACTCGATGGCATATAACAACAACAACAGACATAACTTTCTATTCCTTTCTGAAAATAAGATCATGGAAGCTACATCAGCATTAGTGATTTACTAAGGACCAAAAATAAGCTAAAGAGCAGAAATCCACACTTAGATTTTTTTCTATTAAAAAAAAACCTCCTTCAAAATACTGTTATTCTAAGTAATTCTTTAGATAAAACTTAAATTTATTACCAATTTTCATAATCTAAAGGGTTTTGGATGGCAATGAAAAACTCTTAAAAAGAAAGAAATCACTGTAATTTAAGGTAGAAGCAGGTTCACCAAGGAACATCATGAAAGACTTAGTAGCACTTACGTATCATCCCCCTAGTTTACACCCCCAAGTTACCTCAGTAGTGCCAGTATCTAGGGCTGGAGCCAGGTCATGATGATTAAATTCACCATTATCTTTCTTTCGAATATTCTCAACTACAGTTTTTGTTATTGTTGCAACATCCAAATCTAAAGAGTTTTTTTGAAGAGACAAAAACCAAACAGCCAAAATGATTTTGTAAATTTGGAGTAATAATTATTTAAAAATATAACACACAGAATATAAAGATTTAAAAAATACCAAAACTAAAAGATACCTTATACATTAGTTATAGTGTAATTTATGAGCTCTGGTGGTGCAATGCCTATGGCATTTGACTGCTACCCAGAAGGTTGCTGGTTCAAACCCAATAGCTGCTCCACAGAAGGAGATGGGGCAACCTACTTCTCATAAAGATTTACTGCTTCGGAAATCCAATATGGGTCACTATGAGTCAGAAGCAACTCAATGGCAGTGAGGTTTTTTTGTTTTGTTTTGTTTTTTAGTGTAATTTATCTTATTCCTAAAACAGAACTTCAATGAAAATTTTATTGTTTTCTCAAGAGAAACAATTTAAAAGTAGAAGGACAAATGTTACTAAAACCAAAATGGTAATTTACCTAGAAAGCCCGATAAATGAAGTTCTCAACCACTTTTACCTGCTTCTTTAGCCAACTCCAGGCAATGGTGGCGCTGTTCAAACTCTGTAACACCTTCTAAAAATAATGCATACTGGGCAACAGCTAGGTCTTGAGGCAAATGACAGGTATAAAATGCTATGAGATTTGTATGTTTTTCACTTATTAAAAGCTGAAAAACAGAAAAATATTGAAGTGCATCAACAGTAAAATAAGTTCTAGGATTAGCAGTGCTTTTATAAGAGTTTACTTCAAAATTTCATGCATATTTACACATAAGATGAAGAGATTTCGTATCGACATGGATTGTTCTGCTAAACAGAGTAATATAAATTCAAAAGAAATGTCCTAATGATAATTAGAAGATCTCTCTTGGATTCTGATGACTTTCCTGTAACTGGGTATTAAAATAGTGCCATTCTTATTTTTGTTTTCATTGAAAGAAGAAAAAAAGAATCAAACAGTGGATGCTGAAAATTTACCTGTATGTATATTTTTAAAACTTCAATAGAAACTTCTTCCTTGAGAGGAAAGAAAGACATAATTCAAAACTCCGTTACAAATACAACTGCTTATATGTCACAGCAACATGTCTAATAAAGTCTGCTATTGAATCCTTTAATGATTTTAATATTTACCATGGGCTTACAACTATATGCTATATTAAGTGCTTAGAAAAGCTCACGTATTACCTGATTTAACCAAGTAATTACTATTATTGTCTACATTTTCCAAATGAAGAAACTATGACCTACACAGGCTTTGTTTATCCAGAGTTAAAGTTAGAAGCTGCTGAGTAAGGATGTGAATCCAGGATATCTTACTCCAAAGCCCAACCTTTCAACTACTATGTCATTGTGCCTTCTACATGTACTCTGGTAAAAATGTTATCAAACATTTAGAAAAAAATAAAGTAAGAGAGAAAACAGGTTTGAAAACTCAGAGAACTCAGTCTGGTTCAGATGGCTTAACTGCTTGATTTAGAGGTGGGTACAGATGAGAATAAAGGTATGCATATATTAAAAACTGGGTATCCACCAGCATTCAGCAGCCACAACTAGAACCCTAAAGGATCACTGACAGTGAGTTATCACCGAGTGATCATATGAGACTTCTGTACTCTTATTACCATTTCTAGAAAATAACAACAAAAAGTGTGTTTTCCTAAAGAAAGATTTATAGCATAGCTCTGCAAAGAAAAGTAAAATGTTCATTCTCATTTACTTTGGTTTGTAGTCCCAGAGTTCGAAAAAACAAAATGAGATGAGTCATGAAGCGGAGGAGGTGTCCAGGTAGACTATTCCTGCCTTTCGAAAGCCATTTGCTAAATTCATCCATCAAACCTATAAGCCATGAAAGAAAAGATTCAATCCAATAGGGATAAAATCGAAAGAAGAGAAAAAAACACTGCCAAGAACATTTACTTCATTCTTCTGTCTCATTGTTAATAACGATTGTATATAATTCTCCACACACTCCTAAACTAACTTTTTATTTTATAATAACAATTAAGTGAATAGTTGCATTCAAATAGCTGATGCTTATAAAGATTAAAAGATGTCACAGACAATGTTTTGATAACTTTTCACAAAAATTATGAGAAAATGAAGAAATCATACAAAGTAAAACAAAACTATAATATCTTACCATCAATGTCTCCCAGGATAAGGAATTTTTGAACTATATGATAGTGTTCTTGATTCTCTTCCAGAACTCTCTGAAAAAATTTTGACATTTTCCATAAATCTTTTAGTGGTCATTCAGTAGTATGTATTCACTGTTAAGCAAGAAATGCCAAACTTTTGAAGGAACATGTATTAAGAAAAAGTTGGAAATGAAGGGTGTTAGGAAGATCAAATAAAATATGGGAAAGATACTGCCTGCCTTTGAAATATAAGCAAGGCTGAACAATATCTTAAAGCAGAGAACTGTGATATAATAATTTAACTTTGTGAATGTCATCAAAATGTTATTTATATTTTACTACCATTTACCTTGGCACTCCATGGTGGACCAGAAAGGAAGGACACACATGATTTAAGCAAAATAAACTAAAAGATTTCTTTCAACATGAGCAGCACTACTTGAAAACATTCTTTGGGTATTCTCTTCTGCACATAGCACCAAGATTAGCAAAAATCATCAAAACAATGATTAGGCATACAATAAAGAAAGTCATTTATAAGTAACCCGTGGCTTCATTTTTTTTGAAGCAAATAGTCCACTGACTTTTTTTTGTCAAATATATTTTAATCTTTCTTTAGTCAGTTGTCTAATTTTCTTTCAGTATTTATTCATTTTTGCACTCAAACCTTTGCTCTAGCTGAAATTTATTTTAGCACATGGCATGAGGTAGGGATCTAGCTTTGTTTTCTAAATAAATCATCCTTTTTGCTCTGAAAGATTACCTCTGTCATCTATTCAGTTCTCATATATAAATAACAACAACAAAAAAAACCACCCACTACCACAGATTGATTCTGACTCATAGCAACCTTTTGAGGCAGAGTAGAACTCTAACAGAATAGAACTGGCCCATAATGTTTCCATGGCTGTCATCTTTCTCCTGCATTGCAGCCGGTGGATTTGAACTGCCAACCATTTAGTTAGCAGCCAAATGCCTTAACCACTGTACCACCAGAGCTCCTTTCTCATATATACTTGGATTTAATTTGAACCTTTGTTTTTCACTGACCTATTTATTCCTGTGTCAATGTCATACTGTTTTGTTTTTTTTTAATTGCAGTTTGGGTGAGAGTTTAATAGAGTAAATTAGTTTTCCACTGAACAAAGTATACACATTTTGTTGCGTAATAATGCTTGCAATCCCCTCAATGTAACAGCACTCTTTCCAATCTTTCTTTTTTCAAAAATTTGTTTCCATTATCACTTATTCTTCTACTTGGAAATTTTCTTTCCAGAAATAATGTCTCAAAGCATTAGGTTCTATGTTACTTTTAAAATGACTGACACATTTATATTAAATCTTATCATCCAGAAATCTTATATATCTATTTACTCATGTCTTATTTTATGACTTTCAACAAGATCATACAACAAGATTATAAGGTCCTGAAATCCTCGTGTTAAATTTATCACTGAGGTGTTCTTACAGTTTCGGCCAATCTTTTCCTAACTAGAAAGGTTGTGATTTTTTTGTAACTTCATCTTATACTTAACTATTTTAATAAATTCTCTTATTAATTCTAATAACTTATTGAGTCTTATATGCTTTTATATTTATATTTTTATCATAGGTAAATGTGCCATTGTTTTCTAGTATTTACATCTATTCTTTGATTTTATTTCATTAGCTACAAATTTCAAAATAATAGATTGGTAATAAATACTTGACAAAAAAGGGTTAATTCCCTTAGTATACAAAGAGCTCCTATAAAAACATAAAATTCAACAACAACAAAAAAAATAGGTAAAAGATATGAATAGGACATTCACAAATGGTCAATAAGCCTATGAAAACATGCTTAGTCTTAGGAGTAAACTGGCAAATGTGAGAAAAATAATGAGCTCCTATTTTCTACCTAATCTAATGGACTGGCAAAAAAAGAAAAACTATCACCATTTAAGACTGAGAATGCAGGAAAATGACCACTTTAATAAATTACTTGCAGGAATATGAATTAATCGCTAT
This sequence comes from Orycteropus afer afer, assembly GCF_000298275.1. NCBI lineage: Eukaryota > Metazoa > Chordata > Mammalia > Tubulidentata > Orycteropodidae > Orycteropus > Orycteropus afer. The sequence goes on along the minus strand of NW_006921979.1, from coordinate 1,424,867 downwards.
ACTTGCTAATTAGGTTAATATATAAATATTCTTTAATCCAGCAGCTCCACTTTTAGGAAACTTATCCTGAAGCAACCAGACTAGCAGGTAAGAAAAAATGTATGTAAGAATGCTCATTACGACCTTGGATGAGCAAAGCACTACTGAAGAAGAAGAACAAAGTAGGAGGTCTCACAATGCCGGATCTCAAAACCGACTATACAGCCACAGTAGTCAAAACTCCCTGGTATTGGTACAATGACAGACACATAGACAAATGGAATGGAATTGAGAACCCAGAAATAGATCCATCGACCTATAGTCAGCTGATCTTTGACAAAGGCCCAAATTCCATTAAATGGGGAAGAGAATGTTTGTTTAATAAATGGTGCTGGCAAAACTGGAGATCCATTTGCAGAAAAATGAAACAAGATCTGTACCTC
>NW_006921979.1:1390547-1419265 GCF_000298275.1 Orycteropus afer afer | reverse complement strand
AAAAAAAAAAAAAAAAAGAAAGCTCATTACATCACAGGAAACAACCTAAATATCACCAAAAAGAGAATGACTTTAACAACTGTACATCATTCCACAGAACATTATGTACTTTTTAAAAGAATAATTTGGGGTTAAGTTAAATCCATATTCATTAACTTGGAGAGATTATAATCAAATGAAGAAAATAAAAATCAAGTTGTAGAATAATGTATGTAGTATAATGCAAAAAGGCAACAACAAAACTGAAATCCTATGCTGGAATAATTACACTACTGACACGTATTTCTAAGTACATAGAGAAGGATATAGAAGGCTACATATTAGTATCTTTTACCACCTGAAGGAAATGAAAATAACCATAAAGTATTTGGAAGGAAACTGTGAAAGTTTTATTTATACATGTCCATTATTTCATTGTTACAAGTACATAGAGTATTACTTTATTTTTTTTAAATTTAAATATTATCTTAAAAATTACTAGATTAACTGAGGTCTAGGTAAAGGAAGTTTTTGTTAACTTTCCGTTATGTATTTTAAATTTTCAAAAGCAAAGAGATAAATTAGCTTACATGCATACCACATATTTAGATGAAACCAATCCTAAACCAAAGAAACAAATGAAATATCATTTAAATATGTGATTAAAATTTTTTTCCTTTAAAAAAAAAAAGTCTCTCATTTTAATAAAAGAGAAGGAAAAGAAGGGAGATTAAAGTTTCACATATATATATATTTGTTTTCTTCAATAGAGACACTTTCATTAAGCCTCAGATAGGACAAAGACAATCATTCAAGATGAGGGAAATCATCAGCATGCCAAAGGTATGGAAAGCTGAATGGAGTCCCAAGGTTTCACGTATTTTTTTGCCTTTCAGCCACAGTGCATACCAGCATAACATTTATTGCTTCCTATTCCAGAGATCTTAAAATGTTAGACTAATATTTTACCTTTTTATCAGTAGCTTGAAGTTCTTCAAAAACCTTTTCTAAAGTCCAACTTTAGAAAGAAAGAACAGAAAAGTGAATATTAACAATATAACCAAGGGCTATAAAAAAAAAACAAAAAACTTAAAAGATTACAACATGACTATAAACAAACCAACAAACTCACTTTGTTTCCAAATATTCTCTAGGAAGTTCTTCAGTTTCATCCAGAGTCATTACTGATGTCCGGATCTCCTGTTCTACAAGACAGTCCACCATCACCCGGAAGTAGGCCCACACTGTGTCTTCCCAGGTGTCACAGACAGGAAGAAGCTTTCCCCCCATTACAAAACAGAAACACATATACATATTCAACAAAAAAAGAAACAAAAAGCAGTTACACTCATTGATATGGACTGTAAGTAAAGTTACTTCTGACATAAAAGTGTAGATTTTAAAAAATCATACAAAATATCCATTTTTTTAAACTGTATCTTCCAAGAAATCTGAACTCTAAGAATTATTTCCATACTGAATTCATAATAGAATCAACTTCCATGGTGATACAACATGGAGTTTTAACTCATTCTTTTAACATAAACTCAAGATGGGAGGAGAGCATGGGGAAATGCCTTACTGGTACATTTCTAGATATAATATTATGAGTACTACGAGTCATCAGTAAGTGTGAGTTGGCAATTAAATTTCTAATTCTTAGTTAGAAATTCAAGTCTGATTTCATTTATTAAAACATGCACACATGGTCACATCAAATTATTCACTATTCTGCTTCATGAAATCTCTATCATTGCTGCTCTTAAAAAGTAACTTAAGTTTATATCATATATTATATATAATTATTAGAATATTTTAAATATCTAATTTCATTTCATAGGAAAAAACTGATTAAAATAGCTTGCATACCTGCTTGAGATTCCCACTTAAAGCTGCATAAATTGCTCTCTCATATTTATTAAAAAGCTCCTAAAATACAATGAATACAACAAATTTGAAATGGTTTTCTTAGTATGCAATTTTCTTCATAATCATCTGTAATTTTGCAAAGTCTTCTAAATTAAATTTATTCAATTGATTCAGTTTAATAATCAATGCTGAAATTCTTAAGAAAAAGTCAAACATCTAAATTTCAAATACAGTGTAAAAGCAGATGCAACTTGAATAGATGCCTTGATTATCTACAATAGTCAAATTTTATTCTAGATAAAAATTTGTACTGATGTTTTCTCCTAGAAAGTTTCCAAATATCTGATTCTGACCTAAGTACAACAAAACAAGGCACTTGGAATGTGTCATTCATCAGTTTGCATCAAATTCCTAAGTAGAACTAATCTGTTATCTTTTAAGTTCTGGGCTTCAGTCAGGTGGCATTTCCAGTTTTCTTGTCATCCAAACAAGAGACTTCAGAGACCTGAGTCCTCCTGACCATTTTTCTCCCTTTCTTTCTACACACCTCAATAATCTCCTAGGACAGACACACATTGCTTGTTGTTGTTGTTGTTATTTGCCGTCGAGTCGGCCCCGACTCATAGCGACCCCTCCTTGGGTTTCCGAGGCAGTATCACTACGGAAGTAGGATTGCCCAACCTTCCTTCCGGGGAGTGGCTGGTGGGTTTGAACCGCCAGCCTTCTGGTCAGCAGTCAAGTGCCTTAGGCACTATGCTACCAGAGCTCCCTTAGTGTGATCAATTTGAAGCCTATTTTCCACTGCCACACTCATCTTAAGGAGTTCTGGTGGCATAGTGGATAAGGCATTTAGGTGCTAACTAGAAGGTGAGAGGTTCAAACTCACCAGCTGCTCCATGCAAGGAAGATGGGGTGATCTATTTCCGTTAAGAATTACAGCCTCAGAAACCCAATGGGGGTTGCTATGAGTCGGAATCGACTCGATTGCAGTGAGTTCTTTTATGCTATCTTAAAACACTGTTATGCACCCTCAAGGTTTTGATAGTTCACCATTACTACCTATGCCATAAAATCTGAAATCCTTAGCACAGCATTTGAGGATCACACTGCCTGTTCCTAATTCACCTTGTTCAGTAAATTATCCATTAGAGTCAGTTCTGCTATAATTCATGTTTTAAAAATGTGAATTTTCTTCAACATGACTGACATTATCAAGGAACAACTTGACACTACACAAATATCCCATTTGTTTATGTGTGATTTCATCCACAAAAAAGTACTAGGTAAATGCAGAAAACGGCACCCAAATGAACCAAGTTGCTTACAAACACAAAAAACCGACGTACCTCAAACATCTACCAGCTATCTTAGTTTACCACGTATGTTACAAGTCATACCCATGTGCATCTAGTGTTACAACTTTCCATTCGATGTCACATAGCCCTCCTCCCACTATTCTGTAATAACTCACAAGCCACAGCCCTTCTGATGTCCATTTCCACAAGAAAACTTCAGGTTGTTTTCAAGGTAAAGCATCATATTTCTTGCAGTATTTATGTGTTTCTTAACCACTTATCATGTGTAAAACTGCTATCATTGTTATCTTTTTTATGTATTATGGAAGAACTGTGTGCCCTTACCTCCATTTTTCCCAAAGCACTAAGTGTTTTTTGTACAATTTTGCATGGTATAATGATTTTTAGAAATGCATGTCCCATTTTAACACACTACGCGTATTTCCTTTTAGACACTCCACTCCGATCTGGTAGAACTACATTCCCTTGAGTTTTCCAGCCTATGCATTGTTTCACCATCACCTTTTCTACAATTTCTTCTTCTTCTGATGCCCAAATCCTGTTACTTTAAAAAAGTTCAATTAAATTGTCTTTCCTGGAAAGCCAATTTTAGCTCAATGTTTTTTCTTTGAAATCATTTGGTATCTCCTCTGTACTTTTGACTTGCATCAGTGTTTAATTCTTATTATTTAGTATCCAAAAAGTTCTGCCTAGTACTTAAGCGTGCCCACCCCAATTTCTCAATTTGATTTAAACTTCCTTGAAAACAGGAACTTTAGAGTCTTATGCCACTCTGAATATTTCACAGCACATCAGGAGCCTTTAATTAACTGGAGTAAAAAAATTAGTTCCAAAAAATATTGTTATATCTTACATCTTCTGCCATTCTCCAACAACTTATTTTCCAAATGCATCTATAGGGATTCCCTTCAACAGGTTCTAATTCCATTCCTATAAAACAGCAAAAGAAAGAAAATTTATAGCTTAAACTGAGATCTCCTTATCTCAACCTTTTCTAAAAAGAAAAGTTATACTTCATAAATAGTGGCATTTGGAGCTAAGTACTTTAATCCTCAACTCAGAATAACATCTACCAAATTACCTCCATTAACATTAGGGTCATGATACAGCTTCCAGCCTTCAAGCGTTGCAGCCCTCCAGGCCTGCCCACAACGTTTACAGAGCCGTTGTGCCTTTTGAAATAAGAAAGAGCGGTGAGTCAAATAACCATCGTACTACTGAAAAAGCACTTGTGTCTTCTAGTAGTTAAAGCCTAAACACATATAATTTAGCTAATTTATGGCAGAGATACCACAAAGGATGACATAGGCAACTAATAATAGCATTCCACTCTGCCAACATAAGGAAGTCTGTCTGTGATTTCTGCCTTCTGCTTGCCTTTCTTTTTTAAATAATACATTTCCTCTTTGATTTTGGGCTCACCACTGACAATTTTATTAGAGACAAAGGGGGCTAAAGAGCTTGATAACCTTTGACTTATGCAGAAGTATTACAAAAAGTATTACAAAAACACTCTGTCCCTATAATAACTAGGGTGCTTTTGCTCATTTACTCCATTGATGATACTTATGTTCAATATGGCCAGTAACATGAACTTGATATACCAGTGGTGCAGATACATGTTTGTCTTTTCAGCATCACTTTAGTGAGCAACCTCTTCTTCCTTCTTAGTTCATATGGTTTGGATAGGCTTGATTCCATCCCTGAACTCTAGGATTAAATATGTAACTCAGCAAGTATCACTCCTAGGATTTTTGTTGGAACAACCAGGAAAGACACACATTCCATGAGCTGGGATTGCTAGCTGGGAGGATGTAAATCTGGAGATCTGGTGGTCATCTTTGACACAATATTGGGAGCGGCTTTCTGAGAAGAAGCCACAAAGGTCAGAGTCAAGAGCCTAAAAAGAGACAGTATCCAAAACACATCTTTAAATCACTGTCACTAGTGCCTAAAGCCAGACACAACTCTCTACACTTCCCAGTTCCATGAGCCGATCAATTCCTCCTTTGTAAGCTTAAAGTACTTGGAGTTGGATTTCTGTCACCTGAACCTAGAGAGCCTAACTAATACAATTTGTTAAGGAACATCACACCCCAAACATCATTCTGAATTTATGGCCTTTAAAAATTATGAGAGCTATGTAACAACATGGAAAAATGTTTTGAAATCCTATCTAAAAAAGGTGGGGTAAAAACTGAATGTATTAATGAATACTGTGATTATAACTATGTTGAAAAGCAGGTACAAAGGAAAAGAGCCTGTAAGTAAACACAACACTACCTGTGTTTATGTAAGGTAGTGGGACCTTGAGAGTTTCCATTTTCTTAGCCTTCAGTAATGTGATATTTTTGTTTTCTCTTTCTAAAAATAAATCTCTTTTGTTTACCATATGATTCCTATTTCTTGCACATTACCTGGTGAAGTGGCTGGGACTTTATTTTCTGAATGAAAGAGTATGTGGTATGAACTCCTTTTCTTCATTAAAAGTAAAAATGATGCTAATAACCCATAACCTACCACTATAAGAAATTACTTAACATATTTGAATCACTTATAACATAAAAGCAACAGGAAACAACACTTTGAACTAACATGCATCTATTCAAGAACATCACCAAGAATACCTCAAAACAGGTACAATCTAATACCTGAAAGGGAGTTCTGGTAGCATAGTGCCTAAGGCACTTGACTGCTAACCAGAAGACTGGAGGTTCAAACCCACCAGCCACTCCTCAGAAGGAAGATGGGGAAATCTACTTTCGTAGTGATATCACCTCAGAAACCCAAGGAGGGGTCAACATGAGTGGGGTCCAACTCGACGGCACATAACAACAACAACAAATACCTGAAAGTGTCTACACATCAGATGTCTCATGTGAAGAGTACACAAAGCCACCCAGCTATCTACTGAGATATTTAACAATCTGTATACCAGATCTTAACTATCAAAAGGAAAAAGTGCGAGGGCTACCATAGCCTTCAAGTTCCGGAAGAGCAATTAGGGTTAGACTTATTCTCAACTCTTAAAAATCAGCACCAGAAATAATGGGGACATGTTTAGGATGCAATATAGGGAGGCAAAGTTTGACTTATAAAGATTTTCTAATAATTAGAATTGGACTAAACTAGAGGGGGCTATTTTCTGAAGCAGTATGTTTATCACTGGAAATGTTCAAAGAGGAGTTTAGATCTAGAAATACCATGAAAAGTTTCCTGCATTGAAAAGGCATGTTCACAAAGATCCCTTCCAGGTTAAAGAGTCTATGATATTTCAAAATCAGACAAACAGGTTATACATGATTCACCTCTTCTGTCATCCCAGCACGGATTAGAGTGAAAATGTATTTGAGTAATCTGGCTTCATCTTCTCTATCCAGATCATCAAGGGGCATTTTCTGTCTTATAGGGGCATCAGGGTCCTATTAATAAAAAATCATCATTAATTAAAAATTCACTATACACACATACATTTTAACCATCATCAAAAGGTGATAAATCTATCTTGAGTTTATATACTAAAACATATTCATTTTAAATTAAGTAGCAAAGAGAAGGAAAGTGTCACAGATGTTCCAAATAGCCACACAACTATCTGCTATACCACTCTGAATAGACTCCATTGGCCCACAAAGCTGCATGTACAGGTGAGGCAAGGTGAAAACACCACTGGCCTAGCCCATCAAGGTAACTCTAGAAATGTTACTTATCATTCAAGATGAACTGAGTTTTACTCTGTATGCTATTTAGCCAAATTAATTCTAAACAAAATTAGACCTAGATGGAGGATAAGCAAAGAGGAGGAACTGAAGCACTCCCAATCTATTCTGTGACTAGAAAGTGCTCAGCTGGTACTTTCTGGAACATACAAGAAGACAGCCCTTTAAATATCCCTTATGGGATTAATGCCATATAAGATACATCAATATCTGGTAAAAAAAAAAAAAAAAAAAAATTTTTTTTTTTTTAAACTGATTTCTAAAGAGTTGCCCACTTCCCTCCTGAAAATGCAAAGCTATTTTTACCTTCATGAATAGGAAGAAATGTGTTTTTAAACATCTGGGATTACATACTATTCATAAATAGCTCAGTAAATTTACTGGCAAACAGCACGCATGATCTACATGATGAATTTCAAATGAAAAATTAACGTGACAAAAGGAAGGATGTACTTTCAAATATTACTGAGTGTATGGTATCAAGAATATAAATTCAGGAAATAGAATGCATAATAGGTCAATTGGCTACTTTCACACATATTTTGCAGAAGTTAGCAAAATAAATGAGCTTAATTTTGAATCATTCAATATTAAGATATGATTTCTGACCAAAAGAAATGACCTCTTTCCAGATGTTATGAATAAATGACTTTTATCTGGTGCTTGCTACAGGGAATTTAGATAGTTCATTTCATGCTTTTATAGTAGTTTCCAAACTATTTCATACAAAATCACTTATAAAATTTTAATGGCTATTTATTTCTCCCCACTCTTCACTATAAATCTTTCTTTCATATGTTCCATCTATACATAGCTGTTTATTTATTTCTGCAATAATCAGAAGTCCATTTTTTAAAAATCCACTAAACGTTATTCCTGTAACTCATATTCTAGAAAGCTTATTTTTTTCCCTGCTTCCTATATACATATGTTTTCATAGGTCACTATCCTTTAGTTGAGGAGCTCAAACTTTGCTGTAAGACGAAAATTAATTTTTTAATGCTGGCAAACCACATACAATTTCCATTTTCTTTCATAAGGTAACATATATGTGGAATACACACGTATGTTCAAATAACATTCCACCAAATTCAAACTCAGTGTAGTTGTTTAGAGTTAACGTTTATGCAAACTTTTGGTAAACTAAAACAAAGATTCAAGAAAAGAAAACTCCTCAGCCTTAAAAAAAAAAAATCACTTAACTTTGAAGACAACTTTCATTTCAAAGAACACTTACCAATTCAGTGACCAGTGGGCGGGCAGTTCCTATATAAGAAGTTAGCTGTCGCTGTTTCAAGGTATGTAGAGTATTTTCCCTAAAAGAAAAAGCACCAAACTTAAAAATAAAAATAATTTAATATGTCTATTAAAAAAAAATCAAGTCAAGTCACAGTAATAAATGAGACTACAAACTCAGAAGAAACATGCAAAACTCTTCAATACAGAAGGGAATTTTAATTTTAGTTTTCCCTTAAATTGTACTTCCCATCAACCTTTTATTATAAAGTTTCAAACATATAGCAAAGTTGAAAGACTTTTATAGTCATCACTTGAACTCTACTATTAACTTTTTATTATGGTGGTGCAGTGGTTAAAGTGCTCAACTGCCAACCAAAAGGTCAGTAGTTTGAACCCACCAGTCACTCCACAGGAGAAAGATGTGGCAGTCTGCTTCCGTAAATATTTACAGCCTTGGAAACCCTATGGGAGCTCTGGCAGTATAGTGCCTAAGCCATTTGACTGCTAACCAGAAGCCTGGCAGTTCAAACACATGAGCCACTCATCAGAAGAAAGGTTGGGCAATCTACTTCCATAGTGATACTGCCTTGGAAACCCAAAGAGGGGTCACTACGAGTCAGATCCAACTCAACAGCAATGAGTTTGGTTTTTTTTTGGTTTGGCAACCCTATAGGGAAGTTCTACTCTGTCCTGTAGGGTTGCTATGAGTCAGAATCAACTCAACATCAGTGGGTTTAATATTTTGGGGGGTTTTATTACATTATCCATCTAGCCTTCTAGCTATCTAATAATTCAATTTTTTTTTTGATGTATTGCCTAAAAATTTTAAGATGTACAATACTGTTTGTTGTTGTTGTTTGCCATTGAGTCGGCCCGACTCATAGCCACCCCTCCTTGGGTTTCCGAGGCAGTATCACTACAGAAGTAGGATTGCCCAACCTTCCTTAATACTGTTTAGTTTTCTAAAATTCACATGTAATAAGACACACAAATCTTAAGTGTACATTCACTGTTTAATGAATGCATACTCCTGTGTACTCAAACCTTTACTAAGATAGACAATCCTTTCTCAGATAATTAATGATGTTGAGTACTTTTTCATGTAGTTATTAGCTATTTATCTACTTAAGTAACATGTCTGTTCAAATCCTTTGCCCTTTTTATTGGGTTATCTTTCTATTACTGGGTTGTAGTTCTTTATGAATCCTTGTCAGAGAGAAGTTGTGGGAATATTTTCTTACGGCCTACAGCTTACCCCTATTCATTTTCTTAACGGTGTCTTTTAATGAGTAAATTTTGATGAAGTCAAATCATTTTTTCTTTCCTGGTAATTGCTTTCTATCATCTCAGAAACACATACCCCAAGTCACACAGATATTCTGTTTTCTTCTAATAGCTTTATGATTTTAGCTTTTTTACATTTAAATCTATAATCCATCTTGAAATAACTGTTGGGTATGATATAAGGTAGGGATCAAGGTTAATCATTTTCCACATAAGTAGCTAATTTTTTCAGCATGATTTATTGGAAAAACATTCCTTTCTCCATTGACTTACTTTGACACTTTTGCTGGAAACCAAATGCCACATAAGTGTAGGTCTATTACTGGGCTGTCTATTGTATGCTATATATAAAAAACACTCATGAAAAACTTGCAAAAACCCTCAACATAGATAGGAACTTTAACTTAAATATATACTTTTTGTTTCTGAAAGTGAGAATCTCTTTTGCTCAGAAAAATTAACAATTAACAATTCAAATTTAACGTTTAACAAACCTTGAGTAACACTAATTGTCTAGTTAAGCAGAGAAAAGATATATTTCACTTATAGACTTTGTATATATATACACAGCACTATTGAATTCAAAGGTAATCTGGACTTTTTCAAGTTTTGAAATAAATTATCCCTAATGGTGCTTCCTGGCTTCAAGGTCCTATAATAATTTAAAGATGTAGGAAAAAAATTTTTTTTAAAAAGCACAATTCATGAGAAACATGGCAGATGTGTCTTCTTGATGATCATGTTACGATTTTACTTAAAATAAACCCCCAAATTTTTATGTTGACCTACCCATAAAGGTTGGGCAATCCTACTTCCGTAGTGATACTGCCTCGGAAACCCAAGGAGGGGTCGCTATGAGTCAGGGCTGACTCGACGGCACGTAACAACAAACAACAACAACCCATAAAAGCCCTATATGATCTGGTGGCTACCAATCCCATGTCCTACCATTCTTGTCTTGCTGTGTTTACACTGGCCTCCTTGTACAAATACTTTACCTTCTCAAGGTCTTTGCAATTTCTGTTCCTGCCTAGAACATCTGTCCCCCAGATTTCTGCATAGGCGGCTTCAATTATTTCTTTTACAGTTACTTCCTCAGAGAGGCCTTCTCTGACTGCTTGTTCTATTTAAAATAGTATCCACTGTCATCCTCTAGCCCTCAGCTGATTCTCTTTTCCTCCCCAAAGCTCTTACTGAAAAAACAAACCCACTGCCATCAACTTGATTCTGACTCATAGCAACACTATAGGACAGAGAAGAACTGCAAATCTTTATGGAAGCAGACTGCCTCATCTTACAGAGCAGCTGGTGAGTATGAACCACCAACTTTTGTGTAGCAGCTGAATACCTTAACCACTGTGCCACCAGAACTCCAACAACTTTCACCTGAGGGGAACTATATTTATCTGCTAACTTTTTAAAAAATTATAAATACTACAAAGACAGGGCTTTTACCTGGTTTGCTTACTAACAGAATGTTGTTGTTGTTGTTATTTGCCGTGGAGTCGGCCCCGACACATAGCTCCTTATTAACAGAATAGCACATGGCAAATAGTAAGAACTAAATAAATATCTGTTGAATGAACAAAACCAATATTCATGAGTAAAAGTTTAGTGACTTACCAATATACTGATTTTGCATAAAACTCAATATTATCAGAAAAATCTCCAATCTCATCTTTGGCAATGCTCTCTAACCAATCTACCACCAACTAGGAAAGAAAGAAAAAGTTTCTGATTTCAGAAATATCAAGCAGCAATTTTCTAACCTCTATTCTAACTTTTCAAAATAAATAAGTATTATGACAAGAGAATGTACTTTTCTTAGGAAGGGCACAGTTTTTATAAAGTTATTCCTGGAAACAGCAGTAGGCTGCTATTTTAAAATCACAGAACAAGGTTCTTAATTTCTTTTAATTACTAAAAAGGCTTAATTAAAAATGTAAGAAAAACAGTTTTTAAATTTTAAAAAAACCCTAGTTCTAGGTGTGTTATTTACCATGTCTCCAAGTTTTATTTAAAAAAAAAAAACTTAATTGGATTCATACCTGACTTTGTCGGACAAGTGAATCTCTCTGAAATAATGCTTCCACAACTGCCTTTTCACTGGCACTAAAAGCCTATTTAAAAAAAATAGTAAATTTTCTTTAAAAGGAAGGAAGGAAGAAAAGATACTCCAAGAATATCACTACAACAAAAAGGTAAAAGAGAATCTGAAATAAGTATACTTAATCACCCATACCCGAACATTTTATCACATGGCAAATCTATATTCACCTTTGAAAAATATTCACATTTCAAACTGCCAGATTAATTAACAGCTATTCCTACCTGATATTATACTTCTTTGACTAAGCTTGCCAACGTTAACTTTTATTTTCCCCAAGATATTATTTTAAGGGAAAAATTAAACACAAAACAAAGAGTTGGATATAGTCATGTTACATATTAGAAAAGAAAATGAAAATTTAAAAACTTTAAATAATCTTTTCATTCTCCATGCAGAGGATGACAGGTGATAAGACGAAAGAACTATCAAAGGCTAGTAAGATTGATTTTAAAAGATGACTTGATATGAACACTAGCAAACAGAACTAAACCCAACCTACTGCTATCAAGTTGGTTCCAACTCATAGCATCCCTATAGGACAGAGAGTAGAACCGTCCCACAGGGTTTTCAAGGCTGTAAATGTTTACTGAAGCAGACTACCTCATTTTTCTCCTGTGGAGCAGCTGGTGGGTGTGAACTGCCAATTTTTTGGTTAGCAGCCAAATGCTTTAACTACTGTACTATCAGAGCTCCTATACAGAACTAAGCAACATATTAAAAAGATAAAATATTCTGATCAAGTTTAAGCACAGGTCAAATTTATAAAGTATTTGAGGTACTTCCTTCGAAGTCCAAAAGATGAAAAGAAAAAGAATTCCTGATACTTCTCAACTTTACTTTGAAAGTTCTAGCTAATATAATAAAATCAGAAAAAATAAACAAGCAATAGTAAGTATAGAATAAGAGTCAAAGTCATCACTATTTGTATATAGCAGGATTGCCAACCTATAAAACCAAAGATAATCAATGGAAAAAACTAATAAGTGAGATCAGTAAGGTGATCAAACATAAGATAAATATATGTAAAATAGTCTTCCAAGATGTACACAGCACACTGTTGGAATGAAATAAGTATTTGTGGAATTAAAGGATTAAAAATAAATATACTACCAGGTTTGGTATAGTTTCTGAGAAAAAATATCATCCATTGGTGAGAGGGCTTCCTTTCTGGAGGATAATATGCTGTGGAAGGCTTAAAATGTAGAAAACCTCTTGACAGAGAAATTCTAGTTTATTAAGGAATAACCAAATAACTATACAAAGATATAATGTTTAGGTACATTCATGATTGCATTGCTTAACTAATTTTAGAATTCACTTCCTTAAAAAAGGACCTATAGGTATAAACATAATGACATAAAAAAATATTTTAGGTGAAAAAGCAGTTAATAAATATATATGGTGGTGGTGGTGGTGGTGTTGTTATGTGCCGTCGAGTCGGACCCGACTCATAGTGACCCCACCTTGGGTTTCCGAGGCCCAACCTTCCTTCCGAGGAGTGGCTGGTGGGTTTGAACCATCAGCCTTCTGGTTAGCAGTGAAGCGCCTAGGCACTATGCTACCAGAGCTCCTAATATGTATGGCAGAAATCACTTATTAAAAAATGCATTATTTGTTTTATACACACACACACACACACACACACATACATACACGTATGTTGTTGTTGTTGTTATGTGCCGTCGAGTCGGACCCGACTCATAGTGACCCCTCCTTGGGTTTCTGAGGTAGTATCACTACGGAAGTAGATTGCCCCATCTTCCTTCCGAGGAGTGGCTGGTGGGTCTGAACCGCCAGCCTTCTGGTTAGCAGTCAAGTGCCTTAGCCACTATGCTACCAGTGCTCCCACATACATGTATATGCACACATAAATAAAATTACCTTAAGTATGAAATACTTTTTTAACCAGAAAACAAAATGTAATTAAACCCAAAAAAGGCATCTGGCCTTGATGGTTTTATAGGTGTATTTTACCAAGCGGTGCAGTGCCTAAGGTATTTGACTGCTACCCAGAAGGTTGGCAGGTCAAACCTACCAGCCACTCCACAGACGGGAAATGGGGTAATCTACTTTGTTAAAGATTTACCACCTTAGAAACACAATGGGAGTTGCCATGAGTCAGAATCAACTCGATGGCAGTGAGTTTACTTCTGTTTTCAAAGGATAATTCCTATCTTCTTAAATCAGAGTACAAAAAAAGACAGAAGATGCTGAACTTGTTCTGAAGAACTAACATGACTGTAGACACCAAAAAGTGAAGGAGGGTAACATATACTCACACACACAAACACAAACTCATACATTTGGTAAAGTCCCAAAGAAAATACTAGCTTATGAACTTTAGTAGTTTATTTAGGAATAATACATCATGATTGACAGTTTATTTTATTGAAAGGTAATTCAACATTAGGAAATCTATCATTGCAAGGCATTATAAACCTTGCAATAAATAACAAATTAAAGCTAAACAACATTTGACTCCATTCAATACCTATTCTAACATCAAGTGAGGAGAAAAAAAGTCCTATAGTAAAATACCAAATGCAAAGACGAAAGAGAAAATCATTCTTATCACAAGTCAGAAACAAGAAAAGAATGACTGCCTATTACAGATGTAATTCAATGTTTTGTGGGTGCTCCTAGTTAAAGCAAGGAGGCAAGTAAATGAATGAGCTATAAAGAATGGAAATAATTTATTTGTAAATGACGAGTGCCTACATAGAAATAACAGAATAAAATTAAAAACATACAGGATAATAAGAGAGTTCAGAAAGGTGGTCAAATACAAGCTCTACATAAAAGCAACGGGAGCTCTGGTAGCATAGTGGCTAAATCACTTGACTGCTAACCAGAAGGCTGGCAGTTCAAACCCACCAGCCACCCCTCGGAAGGAAGGTTGGGCAATCCTACTTCCGTAGTGATACTGCCTCGGAAACCCAAGGAGGGGTCGCTATGAGTCGGGGCCGACTCGATGGCACATAACAACAACAACAACAACATAAAAGCAACAGTGTCCTAGTTGACAGTAGTAACTAATTAGAAAATATAATAAAGAAAGAAATCAATTCACAATAGGGTTCCTGTGGTAGTTATGTTTGTGTGTCAACGTGGCTGGGCCTGGTTGAGTGGCTGGGCAGCTGGTGGTAGTTATTCCCCATGATGAGACTGGCAATCAAACTCCATGTGGGATCTACCACAAGCAGCTGAGTAGCTGCCTTTGGGATGTGGTCTGCTTCCTATATATAAGGAGAAGCCTTGGGAATGGTCTTGAGCATATGGCATGCTTGGACCCTGCATGTAGCCTTGTCATTGCTCAGCAGCCTGCCATGCTCTGCCGACCTTGGGACTTCCAATGGACTTGAATTACTGGCCTGCCATGTGGTTTGGTAACATTGGGACTGTGCCTTTTTACTTGTCAACCTTGGGCTTGTCAGTCTCAGCAGCCAGCAGCTGTCTGAGTGAAGAAACGCCTCTAGCTCCCAGTGGGCCAGAAGCAGGAGGCAGAGCTGGACCCCAAGGTTGAGGGGCTTTCACCCAGCCCCTAGAGCCTGGCACTTTGAACTTGGACTTTTAGCCTCCCGAACTGTAAAAGAAGAAACTCCTGTTTGTTAAGGCCATCCCATTTGTGGTATATTCTTGTCAGAACAGTACTAAGAGCAGTACTAGGTAACCAGAACACTTCCCCTAGGACTTTATAGAGACGAACACAAGAACTATATAAAATATAATACTTCTCAGTATAATATACAAGTGTAATCGTACTATATGTTAAAAAGACAAACTGTATATATGTATATATGTACATAAATTTATCTTATAGGATACATATCAAATTATTAGACTGAACAGTATGATGGATAAAAGACTTTTTGCCTTTTATAAGTCAAAAGTTTTTCTATGGAATTGTACTTTTTATTTTTAAAACTTTTAAAATGAAGAGATGTCAGAAAGAAGGTTGAAAAATCAAATAATGAAAAGCATTTTCTATAATTTTTAAGCACTAGGAAAGGAAACAAAATAATGCAAAACTTACAGTAACTGCAAACATATTTTCATCCTCTAATGCAGACTGTATTCTATCTCTGGGGGAAAAAAAGAAAAAGCTTTATTTCACATGAATATATGAAAGCAGCTTTTAAGCAATACATATGCAAGCACAAACATGCATTCTACCCAGCAAAAACAAGTATGTTCCCAAAAAACTTTGTCATCACTTATTAAATATAAGAGCTAGGTAGTAAGTCAACAACTGAACAAACCTGGTATTTGCTTAAAAAAAAAAAAAAAGCAAAAATTGTCACTATTAGTAACTTTACTATGGTAAAAAGACAAGCTTAGTTCTCCTGCTAATGGATACACCTTTAAAAAAAAAATATTGTGCTTTAGGTGAAGTTTATATAGCAAAGTAGTTTTTCACTCAATAGTTCATAAGCAAATTGTTCAGTAGCACTGGATGCAATCCATGCAGTGTCAACACTCTGCCCATTTCCATCCTGGGTTCCCCATTTCCACTCACGTGCTTCCCCTGCCTCTCCCTCCCTTCTCATCTTTGCTTTTGGGCAGATGTTGCCCTTCTGGTCTCTTATAGTTGATTGTTCTAAGGCCCATATTCCTCCCAGGTGTTATTTATTTTATAGGCCAGTCTATTATCTGGCTGAAAGGTGTTCTCTGGGAGTGGTGTCAGTTCCAAGTTAGAAGGCTGTCTTAGGGCAACAATCTTGGGTTCCTCCAGTCTTTAAGACCAGTAAGTCTGATCTTTTTCATGCATTTGATTTTGTTCTACGTTTTTCACCCACTCTAACCAGGACCTTCTATTGTGTTGCTGGTCAAAGCAGTCAATAGTGGTAGGTGGGCACCATCTAGTTCTTCTGGTCTCAGGTTAGAGGAGACTGTGGTTCATGTGGGACATTGGTCCTTGTATTAATTGCTTGAGTCGTTGTTTTTCTTCATTCTCCTTTGCTTCGGATAGGAAGAGACCAACAGTTGTCTTAGATGGCCTCTTGCAAGCTTTTAAGACCCCACACTCACTCAACCAGAATGCAGAACATTATCTTTATGCCAATTATGTTACACCAATTGATCTAGATGTCCACCATGACCACAGTCCTTAGCTTTCAAGCCTGGCAGCTCAGTCCCACAAAGTGTTTGTTATATCTAAGTTGTTTCCATAACTGTGTGCTCTATTATATATATGGATATACATGCAGCACTTACAAATACATATGCGGAAATAGTTACAACCATACCTATGTATATGCACATGGCTGTATTCCTGTACGATCTTCCACATCTATTTAGCATACATTATCTACTTTTGCATCCATTTATAAACTATTGTTATTACTGTTGTTACAAGATTGTATATGTTATATAATTTACTCTAACTACCCTCATTCTACCTTATTCTTAGGTCTGGTGGTGTAGTAGTTAAGGCATTTGGCAGCTAACCAAATGCTAAGGTCAATGGTTTGAACCCATCAGCCGCTCCATGGAAGATGAGGCACTCTGCTTCTGTAAAGATTTATAGGCCTGGAAACCCAGTGAGGGTTACTATGAGTCAGAATCAAGTTTGGTTTTGTTTTTGGCTCTTTATTCTTACATACCTCTCAGTGTCTTCCTTTGCCTTGATCACACTGTGCTGACTCTGCCCTTTTTGTATATTTCTTTCACCTGAATTAACATGTGTCTACCATCTAGTTACTGATTCTCTCTTCCTTCCCATCCCATCCTTAGTAACCATCAAAAGGTCTTTCTTTCTATGTATAATCTGTTCTCAACTTTTACAATGATGGCCTCATATAATACTTGTCCTTTTGTGATTGACTTATTTCACTTAGTAGAATGCCCTCCAGATTCATCCATGTTGTGCAATTTTTCACGGATTTATCATTATTCATTATCACCGTACAGTATGCCACTATAAGTGTGTACCACAGTTTGTTTATCCATTCATCCGTTGCTAGACATTTTGGTTGCTTCCACTGTTTTGCTACTGTGAATGCTGTTGCAATGAACATGTGTGTGCATATGTCTATGCATGTCACAGCTCTTATTTCTTTAGAATATATACCTAGGAGTGGTATTGCTGGACTGTATGGTATTTCTATTTCTAGGTTGTTAAGAAGTGCCATACCATTTTCCAGAGAAGTTGTACCAATTTACAGTCCCACTAGCACTGTATAAGAGTTCTAATCTGTTCACCCAAATCACACACACACACACACACGAGTTCCAATCTCCCCACATCTTCTCCAGCAGTAGCTGTTTCTGTTTTTTTTTTGATTAGTGCCATTACTGCCAGGATGAGAGGTCTTTTTAATATAACATTTTCCCATAGCAAAAATAAAAAAAAACATTATGAGTTTGTTTCAAGATTTTCTCATTAGGATGAGATACCAAGAGAATGAAAGCTGAAACTGTCAGAGAAGGTATATCTGGTTAACTTTTTTCAAATCTCCTTATCAGCACCTACTACATCTACTTTTCTGCTCTTTTTCTTAATCCATCTTTTCATAAGTATTACAGTACTTTAGCACTTCCATATTAAAAAAAAACTGTGTAAACTGTCACCAAAAACATGTTATTTAAAAAAAATGTATATGTGTGTGTGTATATTTTTATTGTTGTTATGTGCCGTCAAGTCAGACCTGACTCATAGCGACCCCTCCTTGGGTTTCTGAGGCAGTATCACTACAGAAGTAGATTGCCCAACCTTCCTTCCGAGGAGTGGCTGGTGAGTTTGAACTGCCAGTGTTCTGGTTAGCAGTCAAGTGCCTCAGGCACTACACTACCAGACCTCCTTGTGTGTGTGTGTGTGTGTGTGTATTCCAGTTTTTGTTAGCTATTAGTTATATGACCTGATAGCCCCCTCTTCTCCCATAACCCATGTCTAACAATTAAAGTATTAAAATTAGAAAAGCATCAAAAATAGCAAAACATATTTCCAAACATAACCCATTTTTTTATTGTAAAAATATAAATATCACCACATATGCTACCCACTCTAACTTGTAAATTAATTTGCCTATTAGTTTGTCACCTTATGCTTATTTTATTTATGAATTCTACACAATTTTACCTATATAAAGAAGCTAACAGTCTCCATGTGACCATCTCTTGTTGAAGAAGCCAGAGCATACTGGCTGTTTTTGAAAACTTCTGAAGTCCAGGAGTCGCTCGGCTCACTATTTTACTCAGTATACTCACCTGAATTAAACAGACAACAGAAGTTAATTTTATGCAACTTTTAAGTCTCATTAATAACTTTGTATTCTTCAAATAAGCTATGCTAAAACTATACGATTATGTATCTTTCCTGCCTATCCTGTATGTCTGAGTTAAATTCAATGTAACATTCCCGTTAAATACAGACTTAATTTAAATGTTGTTACATGTATTACTAATAATTATTTTTAAAAGCAGCTGTTGATACAGTCTATGTACAACCAAACACATGATGGGATTTGTTTTCTTGGTTTGGAGGTTTAGGGTCATGGTTCATGTGACATCCCAGTCAAATGTTCTAATGCTGATTTTAGAACTTCTGTTCTATCTTCTAAAGAGTTTTGGTGGTATAGTAGGTAAGGCATTTGGCTGTTAACCCAAAGGTCAGCAGTTCAAACCCACCAGCTGCTCTGCAGGAGGATGAGATATTCTACTTCCACAAAGATTTACAGCCTTGGAAACCCAATGGGGATCACTATGAGTCATAAATGACTCAATGACAATGGGTGGCTTCTACCTTTTAGAGTTTGATATGTAATGCCTGGGGTCTTAAAAACTTGAAGGTGGCCATCTAAATATGTACAAAACCAATGATCAACATATTCTCGATGAAGAGAGACTGAAAGCATTTCCCTTACTAATGGCTACCAGACAAGGATGACCTTTATTACCATTCTTATTCAGTACTGTAGTTGAAGTCCTTGCCAGAGCAATAAGGCAAGCAAATGAAATAGAAAGTATCCAAATTGGCAAAAAAAGAAGTAAAACTATCTCAATTTGCAGATGATATGATCTTATACACAGAAAATCCCAAAGACTCATTAAGAAAATTACTAAAAATAACTGGTATTTTTGGCAAAATGGCAGGATACAAGATCAACATGACAAAAATCAGTTGGATTCCTCTACACGAAAGAAGAGAACTCTGAAAAGGAAATCAGGAAAGCAATACCATTTATTCCTTTCCAATAAATAACCACCCAAAAGAAAAAGTACTTAGGAACAAATCTAACCAGATACAAAGGACCTATAAAAAGAAAAGTACAAAACACTATTACAAGAAACCAAAAAATATCTACATAAATGGAAAACTACACCATGCTCATAGACAGAAGACTTAACATCGTGAAAACGTCAATACCACCCAAAGCGATGTATAGACATAATACAATCCTGATCCAAATTCCATCATCTTTCTTTAAAGAGAAGAGAAAATTAATCACCAACTTTATATGGAAAGGAAGGAGACCCCAGATAAGCAAAGCACTACCAAAGAAGAACAAAGTAGGAAGCCTTATACTCCCTGATCTCAAAACCTACTATATACAGCCACCATAGTTGTATGTATTTCTAATAATTATTGTAAAAAGAAGTAATTTAGTACTTAAAATATTTTTTAAAAAATAATTATTTTTTAAAAACTGGATATCCTTTTGCAGAAAAATGAAACAGGACCCAAACCTTACACCATATAAAAAAATGAACTCAAGGTAGATCAAAGACCTGAATATAAAACATAAAACCAGAAAGATCATCAAAGAAGGAACAGGGACATACTCACGGGCCCTAATTCAGGGCATAAATACATTATTGAATGTAAACTCACAAACCAAAAACCAAACTCCTTGCCCTCAAGATGGATCTGACTCATAGCGATCCCTCCTTGGGTTTCCCAGGCAGTACCATCATGAAGTAGCCCAATCTTCCTTCCGAGGAATGGCTGGCGAATTTGAACCACCAACCTTCTGATTAGCAGTCAAATGCCTTAGGCACTATGCCACCATAAACCATACCAATACCAGAAGACAAAATAGATACCTGGGACATCCTAATGGAGCTCTGGTGGCATAGTACCTAAGGCATTTGACTGCTAACCAGAAGGCTGGCAGTTCAAAGCCACCAGCCACTCCTCAGAAGGAAAGTTGGGCAATCTACTTCTGGAGTGATACTGCCTCAGAAACCCAAGGAGGGGTTGCTGTGAGTCGGATCCAACTTGATTGACAGCAGTAAGTTTGGTTTGGTTTTTTGGGACCTCCTAAAAATTAGACACTTAGGTACATTAAAAGATTTCACCAAATGAATAAAAAAAGAAGCCACAGACTGAGAAAATAAATTTGGCAATGACATATCAGACAAAGGGCTAATCCCTAAAATTTATAGAAAACTTAAACACCTTTACAACAAAAAGACAAATAGTGCAATTTAAAAATGGGCAGATGACATGAACAAACACTTCACCAAAGAAGACATTCAGGCAGCTAATAAACAAATGGAAAAATGTTGTAATCATTAGCCATTAGAGATGCAAATCAAAACGAGATATCATCTCACCCCAAAAAGAACAGCAAAGTTCAAAAAAACAGACAACAACAAATGCTGGTGAGAGTATGGGGTGACTGGAACCCTCATGCACTGCTGGCAGGACTGTAAAATGATACAACTACTGTGGAAAATAGTATGGCGATTCCTTAAACATTTGGAATTAGAAATACCATTTGACCCAGCCATTCCCTTACTAGCTATATATCCTAAAGAAGTGAGAGCCAGGACAAAAACAGATATATGCGCACCCATGTTCATCACAGCACTATTTACAATAGCAAAACGATGGAAACAACCTAGGTACCCATCAACAGAAAAATGGATAACCAAATTATGGTATATACACACAACAGAATACTATGCAACCCTAAAGAATAACACAATCTGCAAAACATCACATAACGTAGATGAACTTGGAGGACATTATGCTGAGTGAAATAAGTCAGTCACAGAAAGACAAATGCTGTATCAGTCCATTATTGTAATTGTAAAAAGTCAAGGAAAGGTTTATGTATAGAAGAAAATTTTCTTTGTTGGTTATCCAGGTCGGAGGGGAGGAGAGGAGAGGAAACACTGCTAGATAGGTAGAGACAAGTATTGATTTGGTGAAGGGAAGGGCAATGTACCAAATATGAGTTAGCAACATGGTGGCACTGAGGAAAAGGAAGAATAGAGAGGTGCATGGGAGGTACAGACAACAAAGATGAACCCTTTCACACATACAGTACTGCGTTGTCAGCAATGGCAAACATTGATCTACAAGTGGATAGATGGGTAGACAGCCTGAATGATTAGGCAAGTCTATGCAGGAGAGAGTGTGCCCATGACCATGTACAGGGATGGTAGACAACGATTCTACAAGCGTATTTCTATGTTCTCTAAGAATTCCCAGGTATATAGTAGAGATGACTAGGGGCAAGGTTGTAGTCACTTCTTGGCCACAGCCAGCTACCCAGAGGGAGTGAGTAGTTGGACCTGTGGGCTCAGGCCCATGGCGCAGGGGACATCAAGCTCAACTGGCATAACATACTACAGAAAAACATTATTCCATATCCCACTTTGGCAAGTACTAACTGGGATCTTAAAAGTTTGCAAGAGAACATCTAGATGCAACAACGGGTCTTTCCTCATTCAGAGCAAAGAAGAATGAAGAAAATCAAAGATGCATGGAAACAATTAGTCCAAGGACTGGTACACCACGCAATCCTCAGTCTATATGACTATGAGACCAGAAGAACCAGATGGTGCCTGGCTACCACTGTCAACCAGTCAGAGGGAGATCTGTGTAGGAGATCCTGGATAGAGTGGGAGAATAATGTAGAACAAAACTCAATATCAAGTTTAAAAAAAAAAAAGGGCCTGGTTTGCTGGTCTGATAGAGCCTGGTGGATCCCTGAGACTATGGCCCCTAGCTGCCCTTCAGGTCTGGAACTGAATCCATTCCTATTGATTCTAGCCAAACAAAAGACAGGCATATGAGCTGAACATTTACATTAGCTAGATACACTCCTTGGAGAGATCAATTATGGGAGAATAGAAGGACTGTGTATGCAGGAAGACAGGTCGAGGGTCAGGAGTGCATGGGAAGGAAGGACACAGGGAAGAAGTAAATGTGGGAAATGGAAAGAAAGCTGTTGCACTGTGGAAAATTCCAGTCAATGTCATGAGACAAAGTGTATGTGAGCTGTTGTATGGAAAATAAATTTGCTCTGTAAACTTTCACCAAAATCACAATAAAAATTGAAAAAAAAAAAGAAAGAAAGAATATGGCCATTTAAGGTACAAATGGCTATGCCTGGAGCAAAAGAAGAGAAGTCAGGAATTAGAGGAAGAACTAGAGTGTTTTGACTAATTGTCTCCATGAACAACTGCCTTCTTTGCCATAATTTAGAAAAACTGGATAGTGCCCAGCTAACTTTATTCTATAAAAGAATATTGATCAAAAGAGTGAAAAATGTGGAACAGAATATTAAATTCCTATAGAATTACCTTTCTAGAGCCTTTGAGGCTGGATGATCAATCTCCCTGAAATTACTGCCCTGAGGAAATCTTCATATCTTAAAACCAAAACTATCCCCTGAAGCCATTTTTAAACCAAACAATAGTATACTTTAATTAGCCAAAAAAAAAAAAAGTATGACTTGAGCACTGTGCTCTTTTAAAGAATTATCTATATATGATCCAACTGGCAACAGTAACTTGAAAGGTTAAAGGAGCAGTTTAGGGGGCAATGGTTTTGTGTTAATGATAGTGAAATAATTTGGAAAAGGGTATCAAGAAACGTGGCACAACTTAAAGAATAAAACCAATATCATTGAATTGTACATGTAGGAATTATTGAGATGATGTGTGTTTTGTTGTGTATATTTTTATAAATTAAAAAAAAAGGCCTAATTTTGGTAAGGTGTATTTGTGCACGCGTATATGCAAAAGTTTAATATATTCGAGATTTTGGATTCAACAACAGCAGCCATGGGTCCATTTTTATTTTCCTATGAAGGCTAGTGGATCAAACCCACCAGCCACTCCTCAAAAGAGGGTTGGGAAATCTACTTCTGTAGTGATACCACCTCAGAAACCCAAGGAGGGGCCGCTATGAGTCAGATTCGACTCAACAGCAGTGTTTGGGTTTTTTTGCTTTATATAGTTACACAGCTATCTCTCTCTAAACTGTACCTGGTAAAATCACAACATAAACACAGTAGTAATGAAAATTAAAACCTAGGTATCTTAAAAAATTATGTGTGAACAATTTATACCATGTAAAAAGTCAAGAAAAATACTTTCACATCTAAACAAAACTTCACTAAATTCTCTTGTTCCAAAGCAGAGGTTCTAAATCCTTTTTGGGACCCTGTGAAAACCTACTGAAAGTTATGGACATTCCCCACAGGCACACATACAGAATTGCACATACAATTTCACAAGATTTAAAACCTCAGGGTAAGGGAAACTTTTCTAGAAGATTATGACTAGTACCTCTTATCAAGGAGAATTAGAAAATAGGTTTGCTCAGTCAGAACATGAAGAATCACAAGTTTTTCTACCCTTTAAAAAGTGTTCAGAAGGTAAAGTTATTAGTATTTTAACACTAGTCTTTAATGAAAGCTTAATCTCTATCTCATTCTTTATTAAAATTTTAAATTCTCCAGTGATTCACTAAATTGTTATTGCTAGTTCCCTTATTTAATGAAAGTACTGATTTTATAATGGAATAATTCAGAGATCAATTGTTAAAGCAATATTAAATACATAAAAATCATTGGCTATTATTATTTTAATTATTCTTGAAGTCATAATTTCCAAAGTTTTCTTCTTCTCAAAGTCCATTTACTTCTTTAAAGCAGCAAAATCCTTTCGTCCCCAAAGAAATTTTATATGGACCTTCATAATGGAAAAAAGGACAGGTACTCTGGCTGACTTTCCTTCTTTCCTACCACACCTGCATTGATGTCTTAAAGATATCTCCCTTAAACATAGAGAATTTACAAGCTAATGCTGTGTAAAAACATTTAAAAGTATTAACATTTGGCCAATGATGCAGTGAAATTAGCTTACCTGACTACCACAAATGTTTTCATACTCTTCTACAAGATCAAAAACTGTAGTTGAAGAGTGCTTCAAAAAAGACTGCAGGAAATCAGAAAACATACTCATGGATGCTAGAACACATAGAAAAAGGAACAACGGAAAGTTAAGTGGCATCCTTCTAGGTAATTGTCTGAAAACTTACACCTAACGTGCACATGATGTATATGAAACTAAAACATGAGAGGGTTGCTTGGTTTGAAAAAACAAACAAACAAACAAACAAACATATAATGTGTGTTTTACTGGCATGAAAATATGGTAGATACTAAAAGAACATGTTCTACTTAGGGGAAACTGTATATACCTTACCACAATATTGTATATTTAAGATCTTACTGATTATTCATAGTAAAAATGGAATTCTTGTATCTTATACATTAAGTACAAAGGATTTTACGAGGAGTCACTCAAAATTTGAGGACCTATTAATGACAGAAAAACTCTGGTGGTGCTATGGTTAAAGCACTGGGCTGCTAACCACAAGGGTGGTTAAACCACCAGACACACTGCTGGAGAAAGATGAGGCAGTCTGCTTCTGTAAAGATTTACAGCCTTAAAAAAAAAAAGATTTACAGCCTTGAAAATCCTATGGGGAAGTTCTACTCTGTCCTACAGAGTCACTATGAGTCAGAATCGACTCAATAGCATTGGGTTTATTTTGGTATTGCTGAAAGATATGACAAGAAGCAGTGGTTACCACACTGGTTAAGAACAGGGCTCTGGAGGCAAAAGTCTTAGCTTCAAATCCTAGTGCTATCGCTTCCTAGCTAGGTGGTAATAAGCAACTTAATTAACCTCCTTGAGTAGCAGTTTCCTTCCCTGTAGTTTCTATTTTCATGGGAATGTTACTGTCACTATCTAAAGGATGATGGTAAGGACTGACTATAAGGAGCCATGGTAGGACAGTAGTTTAGCACTTGGCTGCTAACTGAAAGGTCAGCATTTCAAACCCACCAGCTGCTCTGTGGAAGAAAGATGTGGCAGTCTGCTTCCGTAAAGATTACAGCCTTGGAAACCCTATAGGGCAGTTTTACTCTTTTCTGTAGTGTCACTAGAATCAAAATCAACTTGATGGCAATGGGTTTGGTTTGTTCATTAGTAAGGATTATATGAGTTAATGTTTGTACAGTGGTTAACAGTGCCTAGTACTCATTTGTGTTAGCTTATGATGGTGATAAAATGATGAAGAACCTAAGAAATAATGTGTATACAGATACTAAAAGCAAATGTTTATTGTCAAAAGACAGTAAGTGTCTTTTAAAAGAATGATGACAACAAACCTAAAACTAGCAAGGTCACAACAATGTTTTTAAAAATGGCACTAGCATTCAGACAAAGCAAAACACGCCAATGATGTTGTTGTTGTTGTTGTTATGTGCCGTCGAGTCGGCCCCAACTCATAGCGACCCCTCCTTGGGTTTCTGAGGCAGTATCACTATGGAAGTAGGACTGCCCAACCTTCCTTCCGAGGAGTGGCTGGTGGGTTTGAACCGCACTAAAACTAAAGAAGAGAAACTATTTCAAAAGTACAAATAAGAAAAGAATAGATATTGAAGCGTTATCCAGTTTCACCCAAATCACAATAAAAAGTATAAAAAATAAGTAAGTCAGACTTACCTAGTAATCTACCAGGCTGCTACTTATACTGAAAGGTAAAACAGCAAGATGCTGCTCTGAGAACTAAGGTGAGATTCTCAACCTTCCAAAGCTACTGCATCGAATGGCTTAGCCATCACCGTAAGTATTTAGTTTAACAACTACTATATTGTATTATATTAATACAATAGAATTATAATTTATATAATTCTAATTAATTACATATATAATTACTATAATACAATATTAATATAAATTCTATTACAGTGAAGTTCACGAACCAGAGAAGATAGTTCCTTTGGTCTAAGAAAAGCAACACGACACTCTATCACAAAGTTCAAATCCATTTTACCAGCTTCTCCAGGATCATCCTCACGCAGCATAACAGCACTGAGTGTTATGTCCTCTGTCACATTGTGAGGCTCTGTGAAAAGCCCAGAACGCTGGGATGAGAATGTAGTTGCCCAATTACTGTCATCCAAATTAGTTACCTACAAAAAAAAAAGGAAGGTACAGAAAAATGGAGCTATTATCATTGAATGAATAAAGATTTACAAAAGTAAATGATACATGGAAACAATTAGTCCTGGTACACCACGCAATCCTCAGCTTATACAACTATTAGACCAGAAGAGTTAGATGGTGCCCGGCTACCACAGTCAACCACTAGGAGGGGGAATCTATGTAGGAGATCCTGGACAGAGTGGGAGAACAATGTGGTACAAAACTCAAAATCATTTAAAAAAAAAAGGGGGACCAGGTTTGCTGGTCCGATAGAGCCTGATAAAACCCCTCAGACTATGGCCCCTAGCTGCCCTTCAGGTCTAGAATGAAACCCACTCTTGTGGCTTCCAGTCAAACAAAGACAGGCATATGAGGTGAACATTTACATTAGGTAGATACACTACTTGGAGAGATCAATTATGGGAGAATAAAAGGGCATTCTATGCACAGAAAGACAGCCCAGGGGCAGGAGTACATGGGAGGGAAGGACACAGGGAAGAGGTAACTATGGGGAGGAAGTGGGAAGAGAGCTGAGCTCTTACACTGTGGGAAAGTACAGTCAATGTCATGAGACAAAATGTGCATGAATTGCTGTAAGGAAAATGAATTTACTCTGTAAACTTTCAACCAAATCACAATAAAAATGTAAAAAAAAATTTAATGATACAGAATTCTTTTTTTTTTTTTCTTCAAGGAATCATAAGAAACTATTAACAGTGTCCACCTTAGTGGTGAGGGATGTTAAGGGAGGTTTTTACTCCCTGTTTTTATAATTTATAAACCTCATGTATGTATTTTTCATTTTTAAAAGATAGCCACACCAATTGCACTCCTAGGTATACACTCAAAAGAAATGAAACAGGTACTCAATAAAAGGAAGCAACCTAAATGTCCATCAATAGATATGAATAAACAAAATATGGTATATCCATACAACTGTTATCACCCAACTATAAAAAGGAATGAAGTACTGATACATACCACAACATGGATCAACCTTCAAAACATTAAATTAAGTAAAAGAAGCCAGTCACTAATGACCATATATGCATATATGAAATACCCAGAATAGGTAAAACTACAGAAACAGAAACAGATTGGTGATTGTCAAGGTTGGGGGAAGAGTATGGGGTTTAACTGCTCAATGGGTATATTGTTGTTGTTGTTATGTGCCGTGGAGTCAGACCCGACTCATAGCGACCCCTCCTTGGGTTTCCGAGGCAGTATCACTACAGAAGTAGATTGCTCCATCTTCCTTCTGAGGAGTTACTGGTGGGTTTGAACTGCCAGCCCTCTGGTTAGCAGTCCAGTGCCTTAGGCACTACACTACCAGAGCTCCCCTCAATGGGTATAGGGTTTTATTTTGCAATGAAGATAATGTTTTGGAACTAGTAGAGTTGGTAGATGCATAACACTGTGAATGTATTAAATGTCACTAAGTTGTTCACTTTAAATGGCTAATTTTATGTTATGTTATGTGAATTTCACCTGGGGAGAGAAAAAGTCAAAGACGTTATTCTGTTAAGGAAAACTGTTTTGTTTTCAGTTTTCATAATTATAATTTTTGTACAACTCTATGCTTTTGTAAAAAAGCCATTTTTTTTTTCAATTTAAACTGATACTAACAGGTAAAATAAAGTTCTACTGCTCTAAATTCATCTCAATTTTTCACTTTTGGGAAACTGTACAGGACAGACAACAGGGTTCCTCCAACAAATAAAAAGCAATGAAAAAATGAAATGACAGAAGAACTTACAGATTATAAGATTTAGGAACATAGCAAAGAAAAAAAAGTTACAATGTGTTGATCTTGTTCGAATACTTGGATTCTGATTTGAATAAACCCTTAAAAAAATCTGACACAACCGGAGGCGGGGCAAGATGGCGGACTAGGCAGAAGGATTGCACAGACCCTCTTCAACAAAGAAAAGGGAAACCAATTAACACAGACACAGAAGATAATCT
>NW_006921979.1:1354269-1383577 GCF_000298275.1 Orycteropus afer afer | reverse complement strand
TCAATGACATGAGACAAAGTATATGTGAACTGCTGTATGAAAAGTGAATTTACTCTGTAAATCTTCACCCAAATCCTAATAAAAAAAAATAAAAAATAAAAAAAATCTGACACAACCAAGGAAAGCTTAATGAAATATATTATTATAACAAATACACATACACACATTAAATAGATACATGCAATCAGATAAAGGAAATAGTGTGTATGTTCAGATGTTTTGATGGTATTCTGCTTATGTCTTGTAGAGGAGGTGCACACTAAAGTATTTAGACATGAAATGATATGCTATCTGGACTTTGTTCTAAAATAACATGGGGAAATACATGGAGATGCAGATGAAACAAGATCAGCCATATGCTGGTTAACTGTCGAGCCTAGGCAATGGCACATACGGGCTATAATACAGTGAGTTACTTAATATGGGCCTTGTAGCCAGTCTTCATTAATTCCTACCAAATGAGTGTGTTGTTCTTGTTGTTAGATGTCGTTGACTTGGCTCCAATTCATAGCGACCCTACGTACAACAGAACAATACACTGGGCAGCAAGTGAAGTTGTGTCATCTGTGTATCGCAGGTTGTTAATCGGTCTTCTTCCAATCCTGATGCTACTCTTCTTCATACAGTCCTGCTTCTGATTATCTGTTCAGCATACAGACTGAAAAGGTATGGTGAAAGGATGCAACCCTGATGCACTCCCTTCTTGAGTTTAAACTATGCAGTATCCCTTTGTTCTATTCAAAAGACAGCCTCCTGGTCTATGTACAGGTTCCTGATGAGCATAATCAAGTGTTCTGGAACTCTCATTCTTCTCAATGTTATCCATAATTTGTTATGATACACACAATCCAATGCTTTTGCATAACCAAAAAAGACAAACGTATTTCTCATATTCTTAGCTTTCAGCCAAGATCTATCTGACATCAGCAATGATATCCCTTGTTCCAAGTCCTCTTCTGAATACAGCTTGCATTTTCTGGAAGTTCTCTACTAATACACTGCTGCAAGTGTTTTTGAATTATCTTCATCAAGATTTTACTTGCATGTGATATTAGTGATATTGTTCAATAATTTCCACATCTGTGTGGGATCACCTTTCTGTGGAATGGGTACAAATATGGATCTTTTCCAATCAGTTGGCCATGTAGCTATCTTCCAAATTTCTTGATATAGACAAGTGAGTGCCTCCAGCGCAGCATCCATTTGGCGAAATATCTTAGTTCCTGGGGTCTTGTTTTTCACCAGTTCTATCAGTGCAGCTTCAATGTCTTCCTCCAATATCACTGGTTCTTGATCATATGCCACCTCCTGAAATGGATGAACATCGACCAATTCTTTTTGGAACAGTGACTCTGTGTATGCCTTCCATCGTTTTTTGATGTTTCCTGCATCATTCAATATTTGGCTGATAGAATCTTTCAATATTGCAACCGGAAGCTTGATCAGTTCTTTCAGCTTGAGAAACGCCGAGTGTGTTCTTCCCTTTCAGTTTCCAACTCCAGGTCTTTGCACATTTCATTATAATAACTGACTTTGTCTTCTTGAGCTGCTCTTTGAAATCTTCTGTTCAGGTCCATTTGCTTTGTTCAAGGGCAAGTTCCAGAGTCTCTTCTGGCATCTATCTTGGTCTTCTCCTCCTTTCTTGTCTTTTAATGATCTTTTGCTTTCTTCATGGATGATGTACTTGATGCCATCCCACAATTCCTCCAGTTTTCAGTCACTGGTGTTCAATGCATCAAATCTATTCTTTAGATGGTCTCTAAAGTCAGGAAGGATATAATCAAGGTCATATTTTGGGTCTCATGGACTTGTTTTAATTGACTTCAACTTCAAGTTGAATTTGCATATGAGCAGTTAATGGTCTGTTCCAGTCAGCTCCTGGTCTCGGTTTGGCTGAAGATACTGAGTTTCTCTATCACCTCTTGCCAAAGTTGTGGTCAATCTGATTCCTGTGTACTACATCTGCAAAGTCCACATGAATAGCCGCTGTTTGTGTTGTTGAAAAAAGGTATTTGCAATGAATAAGTCATTCATCTTGCAAAATGACTGAGTGGCACTATGCAAATTAGGTGATTGTGGTCCACCAATGGGATTAGATAGCTTGCTAATAATGTAAATAAGGTTCACACCATACTTATGGAGGTGGAACCATGCAAATAAGATGTATTGAACCCTAACAAGGGGACTGGTCAGTTGCCATCCCACTAGGCTTAAAATAAGCCATGCTAGAGATGGAAAGGGGGACCCGTCTACCACCAAGAGATGGGAATGGAGTGCGTCCTTTGATCTGGAGTCCCCATGCTGGGAACCTCCTAGACTCAAGAGATAGAGAGCTGTAACATGAGATGGCAAAAAAATGGCAAGAAGCAGCAGCAACAGAGGCAGCAGAACCAGGAGACCAGCAAAAGACAGAATGGTGGGCTCACTGATCCACAGAACAAGAGAATTGAGTGTCTTTGGGCTGAAGTTTACTGGCGGAGTAGAGTGTCTCCAGGAACTTACTGGCAGAGCTAAAGAGCTTTGTAACACTTGCCCTAGCAGAGCATGAGCCAGGCCAGCCAAAATGGCCCATTGAGCGGAAGAGCAAAAAAGAGGCCTGCCTGTGAGCATGACTGAGAAGAGGCTGTCCTGAACGAAGAACTGTATCCTGATCCTGAATTTTTACCTGTTACTTCCCTAATAAACCCTGTAATCATCAGTACTATTTGTGAGTTCTATGTGGCCATTGTAACTAATTATCAAACCCAGCAGAGGAATAGAGAATGCCATGGGAGGGATGGCTAGAGTCAGAATTGGTTTTTTTTAAAAAAAAAAAAAAACAATGTAGGGCTGTTGATCTTGATTCTCTCTCCCCTTTGTGAAGTTAGAGGTTAGATGCCTCTGCTATACCGTTTTTACAAGAGCTTACTCTACTACTTTTGGATATGTTTGAAAATATCCATAACAAGAAGTTAAATAAAATTCATCTTTATTCAAAATCCAGGCATGAGCAACAATAAAGATATGTCTTTAAATCAGTCTATCCTCAAGGAAAAAAACTAAAGGTAGGGTTGGGCCCCTGTGTATTCATGGATTAATAACTAGAGGCTATGGGGAGCTCTGCTGCAACTACTGAAGATACTAATGTTTCAACTCCTCCTGCAATCTTAGCATCACTAATATGAGGACCAAACTGAAAAACTGCAGTCACTTGGGGAACTACTCTGGTTCACAGTCAAATGCTGGTGGGCATTAGGTGCTGATGAGTTGACTTCAACTGATAGTGATCCCATGTGACAGAGCAGAAGTGCCCCATGGCATTTTGTAGGCTGTAATCTTTCCAGGAGCAGACTGCCAGGTTTTTCTCCCACAGACCCAATGGAGCCTTTTGGTTGGCAGCGGAGCCCTTAATTGTATATATAAAATATTAATATTGTGCGCAAATTTAGTACCTTCAGAGCAACCTGTATCTCCAATACCACCTTCCTGGATGCTATTAAAATTGGCAAGACAAATCAGGAAAATCCTTTGACTACAAAGTAATTTCTAAGCATTTTATAATAAACTATATACATTTTCTTTGCCCTGGCATTGAACAGAGCAATAATTTTACTATTAGTCTTATAGTTCTGAAGCAGTATAACAAGTCAAGTTCTTTTACATAAAGCCAGTGACACAATGGTCACTCATGCTTTTAAGTAGAGGAAGGTAAACAATGGGAAAATAATCCAGTTTTATAAGCAAAGTAAAACTGTTCAGTGATGACATCGTCTTTAGTTATTAACACTCCAGAAATTCACAAAACTATAGGAAATACATACATACATACATACATACATAAATAAATAAATAAATAATATTTAAAGTATTATAAATACTTAAGTATAACAAATAAATAGAGTAAACATAGTAAAAGATCAATGTAACCTTCTAAAGACAAGGACAGGTTTATCACATAAAACCATTCTTCACAAAACAATTTAGACTATTTCACTTATGTATCAAAATCCCTTGGACTTTTTAACAAGCACAGAGCCAAAGACAGGGGAATCATCTTGTTTCTGGAACTAAATGCACCATAATATCCTATTCCTTCTCACTTAAACACAATTCTTTTTCTATAAGGTGTTTTATAAGGCTATGTTGGAGCATTCTGCATCACAGTTTATATGACATTTCTTCCATTATTTTAAATACTATGCTGTAGTGATTCCTAGAGTGCTTCATCTACTTTCTTCAAAACTTCCTCTTCGCTCCCCTTTACCTCATTGTCTCTCTTCCTTATGATATTTTTCACCAACTGCTCTCGGCTTCCTACTCTCCTATGCTTCCAAACAGTCCTCAGCTTTTACAGCCATCAGAACTGATGAACCCTGCCAGACTGAAATATTTGATACGCATTGAAATGTTGCTGGTGTTACAGCTTCCACTGGGATACAAGATGCTTAAAAGTTTCAGTTTCCTGAATGCCTATCTAAAATATCATTTCCATCCACATAACCTAGAGTTACTTTCATGATGTATACATGACTTCAATTCTTATTAAAGGGCTTTTCAGTTGAATATAATATTTTTATTAAAAGTTGGAAACTTTCAGCTGCATTTTTCTACATACCATGGACAGATTTCCCAAGAACCCTGAAGACTGTGTAAGCCGTGGAGACCTTCCTCCTGTTCCAAGAATGCAGGAAACATCTGGCTGCTTTAGTAAACTTCGGTTTGGTGGAGTAACTACAACCAAGAGGTTAGTAAAAAGAAGCAAAGGTGCATGAACACTGATCATCAAAACAAAGCAGGCATAATTAATTTTCAGTTCTCAGGTATTTATTTGGTTAGAATCTAACACTTTCATGATTCAAAGATTTAACATCTATTCCTAAATTTGAGTTTCTGAAACTATTGAGCCTTATCAAGAAACTTTTACTGCAAATAGAGCTTTCATTATAAAATAACTAAGCAGTTTTAAAAAAAGAAAATAGTAATGAGTTAATGGATTCTTCATATTCTAATTTTATGAAGTGTAATGAGGTAACAGTATAGTGTAGGGTCTTTGGAGTAAGCACAACACTGTTTGAATCCTAGTTCCATCATTTACAGAATACTTACTTAGCTACATTGCCTATGTTATTTAACTTCTCTGAATCTTTTGAAAAATCAACTAACGAAAACCACAAATCTTACGGATCACAACCTTGTGCCTGAGTTTGCCATAAGTGGGGCGCCAACTTGATGGCAACAAGTCTCACTTTCAGTTTTGATAAAATGCAGATAATATCTATCTCACAATTACTGTGTATTTATGTCAAGTACAGTGATTTGCACATGTACTACAACCATTAAATAGTAGCTGCACTCATTATTAGTGACACTGTAGCCAAATACATTTTTTATATACACAACAAATGTTAGTTTCTATTATGATTAATGTTTTATTCAATGCTTTAAAAGTAAAGTCTTACAAAGCTGTCGAAATGAGCTGGGAGTTCGAGGGATAATCTGGTTTCTTGGTGTAGTGTTAATAAAATTCTCATCTTGGGTTGCTCGAACTGTTAGGAAAGTTAAGAAAAGTTTCCATACAGAAAAGAGATCATTAAAGTTAGAATTAACTGTATTTACACTATATAAAACATAAGAATACATATTTAAAGAACAAGGTATTTTATAGCTACCTTTTTGAAATTTAAAAAGTAATTCTGTTTGTCATTTAAATTCTGAAATGGCAGTCATAAACTACTATAGTGAACTAAGAATTGTTAGTCTGATTTAAAATTTAAAAATCTAATGTCAGCAGAACCTAGCCACAATATGACAGTAAGCAGTAAACAGTATATATCCTTATATTCAGGGAAATTCTCTAACCCAGATTCCAAAGATGCTGCAATTTTTTATAATGATGAATAAAATGTAAAGGATACTTAAAACTTTTTTTTGAGCACTCTGTTTCTTGGCAGTCCGCGTCACCTCTGCCTCTCGGATCACAGGGGATAACATCCCTCCAAAGCCACTCCTAAAATAATCAAGCTCACGTGAATAAAATGAAAATGTAGCATTTGGAAAACATTTTAATATCATGATAAAGGACTGAGTCAGTCAAGACATACATCATTCCAGTAGCCAAATCTTTGATCTTTTTGTTTCATATGCCCTCCTGATTCCATACTCTGATTAAGCCACGCTCAAATCTTACCTGCACAAATTCTTTGACTTTCACTATATTTAAGTTTTCTCTTAGTCAGCAGTAAAAGGGTACATATTCAACAACTGAAATCTAAAATAACAGTTTTAGATAATTGTTTCATGAAAGTAAATATTCTTTCTTAAATTGGATTGAGAAGTTCTCTAATTACAGGGACTACTCATTAACGGGATTGCCTTAAAGCATGAGTACAAAGGAAAAATTGTTGCTTGAGCTGATAAAATGGAAAGATAAATAAAAAAGAATACCAGTGAATTGGAGAAAAACGACCCCTTAAGTTATTTATTCCTATAGTATGATAAAGCTATCTCCTCTCTCACCATTTGTAGCCTCTAACACTCCGGATGTCCAGTCATTCTCACCTGAAGGTCTAGAAACTAGATTATGAAACCTTTTTTAAAACACAAATTGACTTTGCTTTTCCTCCACTTAAAACGCTGATAGCTCTCTCTGGCTTATAGAATCCAGTCCAAATTCCTTAGCATTGTATTTTCTACCTGACTCCAATTAACTGATCCAGTCTGAGCAACAAGTATTACCCCATACAAACATATTCTGCATGTGATCATTCAGGTACACAGAGCAAGCACTTTCATACTCTTACCTTTGCACATGCTATTCCTTTTAGAGGTCTGCTTTTGCCCTCTTGTCCACCTGGTGAACATCTACCTACCTGCAGCCTGGAGGTTAAGAACTCCAGCTATGGAAACAGATCCAGGTTTAAAACTTGGTTCTTCTATTTATTAGCTTCCTAACTTTGACCAGAAGGAATAAATCTGTCTAGGAAGAACTGCCAGAATGCTCCTTATAGGCAGAGGTTGGTGAGACGTCATCTCATGTAGTTTGGATATGTCATGACAACAGACCAGTCCTGCAGAAGGGCATCATGCTTGGTAGAGTCAGGGAAATAGGGGAAGACCCTCAACGAGATGTACTGACACAGTGGCTGGAACAACGGGCTGAAACACAGCAAAGGACCTGGCGGTGTTTCGTTCTGTTGAACACAGGTTGGCTATGAGTTGGACTCTGAGGCACCTAACAACTAATACTATTCAAAGACCAGTTTGAAAGCTAATCCCTTTTGAGAGGCCTTTCTAATATCTCCTGGAATGGGGAAATTTAATAGCTCCCTCATTTACCTCAGTGAGTGTGTGTCAAAAACATTTTCAATTTATACTGCTTAGTAATCTCCCTCAACACACAAAAAATTCCCCAAGGCCAAGGACTTTGAATAACTCCTCTCTGTCGCCGGCGACTAGCACAGTGCTCGGTTCACAGAAGGAATTCAATATTGTAACTACGTGCTGGAACTTGGAATCAAACTCTGGGCAGAGACTGCAGTTTGGTCACTAACTGGTTTTGTGATCCCGGGCAAATTACAAAGCATCTTGAATTCGCGGTCACTACCTACCCCGCCCACCCCAAGAGGAGAAAATGCTGTGGGGTGAAAACACGGTATAGGTCGCAGAGCCGCCGCAAGAACGCGGGGGATTATCATTATCCGTATTCTCCACCCAACAAGTCCCAAGAAACCTTTCCTCCATCATCAGCAGCAGTCTCCCAGCCCAGGAAACGAATCCTAGAGGAAGTACCAGGAACCTTTGGCTTCCATTGAGAGTCGGATTTCATCCATTTCGTACTGCCACTCCTCGGAAGGAAGGTTGGGCAATCCTACTTCCGTAGTGATACTGCCTCGGAAACCCAAGGAGGGGTCGCTATGAGTCGGGGCCGACTCAATGGCACATAACAACAACAGGCCAGAAGGGCA
The DNA here is from genome assembly GCF_000298275.1 of Orycteropus afer afer. NCBI lineage: Eukaryota > Metazoa > Chordata > Mammalia > Tubulidentata > Orycteropodidae > Orycteropus > Orycteropus afer. Next base: position 1,375,634 of record NW_006921979.1, on the reverse strand, counting down.
AATCTGCGGGCTCAGTTGTCACTACCAGAACTAACCTGTCCATGGCTATAGTCTTTCCACCGAGAGTCTCGTAAGCTTGATTCCAATTCAGCCACCTCGTTTTAGCCTTCCCGCTCTCCGGAAGTAAATCCTTAGACCCGGAAGCATATTCCGACGGAACCACCACTAGATGAGAGAAAAGAAACAACTCCCTCTAGCGCATGCTCGACTTCTTCCACCTACAGCATCTATTCCAGCCGGCGCAGGCGCGATGGTACACCTGCTTTTGACGGTAGCCCGCTGTTGTGCTGCAGTGCTTTTGGGCTACTAATGAAAAGGCGGTTTCAACCTACTAGCAGCTCTACGGCATAAAGATGACACAGTCGGCTTCCATAAAGATTTACAGCCTTGGAAACCTTATAGGTAGTTCTCTCTCCTATAGAGTCGCTATGAGTCAGAATCAGACTTGGTAGCAGTGAGCGGGACCTGACAAGGCTTAGCCTTGAGGAGTTGCCGCTGCTTTTCGTAACTGGCATTTGGGGCGTGGTCTGGGGACTGGGTTATCGTATTAAAGAAGCAAGTCAGCGTATATTGCTTGTTTAGGAAAATGTGAAATAATTTCCTGGTATTCTTGGTCAGAAAGAGCCAGGACTAGGAATTCAGACGTAGGAGGGCTTCCTGTATCACGGGGATCCCTGCGCACTCACCTCCTTGTTTGAATTGTGGTTTAACCCCTTAAAATTTTTGAAATTATTTTCCATAATATTTGTCTTTTACTTGGTATCTTTTTCCTGTTAAGGAGAAAAGGACCACGTATTTTTAAAAGTCGAAAAGCTGCATAAATGTGATGGTATTGCCCTCTATGTCAAGGTGCCTTCTACGCAAAAAAAAAAAAAAAAAAAAAGGTACTATTTCTGGTCCTGAACGGATCCATTGAAGTTTTGCGTTAGGCATTGAGCAATGCTTTTAGTTCTCCTGGAATCTAGATTTCTGAGGTCCATGGAGTTGGGATGACAGCACCCAGGTCATTGCTTTGAGATCTTTTTTTGAACTTTGAGCCTTGAAGAAACAGGTTTCTAAAAGTCACCTTGAGTCCGTGGTCTAGATTATAGTAAGACCGGTTTGCCTTGGGCATTGTGCTGTTTTGAAGAATTCAGTCAGTTTCAGGAAACACAGACGTCAAAGGTTAGAATAGAGCTATATTTTAGTGTATATCAGTAATTATTTTAATTGTTCTTCAAGACAATGCCATATTAAATTTTCCATGACCACAGATTGTTAATCAGTTCTTTTCCAGTCCTTTTTTCCATGGCATTGCCAATAAGATGGGGTATAAGAATCTTCGGAGGCTTTCTCAGTTCTCATCTTCAAGTACTCCCTAGTCAAAATGTTACCCAGATTTGCAAATTGGATATTGAATAAACTCATTCAATTCATATTATTGGCTTAATACGATTTTTGTCTTAACAGCAATTACATTCTAATCCTGGGAAGCCATCATGCCCTGGAAGGCCTCTGTCAGAGGTATACCTAAACTGTGGCAGCTATGGCATGTGCCAGGGGTGCCACTTGAAGGGAGGCATCATTGAGTAGTTTCCATTGCCAGCTGTGAGAGATCATTCAGGGTTAAAACATACTTTCATATATGAGAGCCTCTGTGGGTCAAGGCTAAGGCATTTGGCTGCTAACCAGGTCAGTGATTCAAACCTACCAGCTGCTCCAGGAGAAAGATGAGGCAATCTACTTTGGTAAAGATTTATAGCCTTGGAAATCCAAGGGAGAGCCGCCATGAGTTGGAATTGACTGGATGGCAGGTTTTTTTGTTTCTTTTTCTTCCTTTTTTTTAAAAGGCAGAGAAAGTGGGGAAAAAAATGACTTTAAGGGTATCATAGACCAGTTTTCATCAGTGAAAGCAAGGAAGGTCCAGTTGTAATTTTCATGTAGTGCCATAATGTACTAAGTAAAAGATTTTGAGTTTGACTTGTATTTTCAAGGTGATATTATGGTAGTGAGGATGACTTAAGGCACCTACTGATGAAGGTTGAAGAATACAGTCTGCAGTAAGGATTACATCTCAATATAAAGAAAACAAAAATCTTCACAACTGGACCAATAAGCAGCATCACAATAAATGGAGAAAAGATTGAAGTTGTCAAAGAATTCACATTGCTTGATTCTATAGTCGATGCCAATGGAAGCAGCAGTCAGGACATTAGACAACGTGTAGCACTGGGCAGGTCAGCTGCGAAGGAACTCTTTCAAGTGCTGAGGAGCAAGGATGTCTCCTTGAGGACTAAGGTGTGCCTGACACAAGCCATGATATTTCCAGTCGCCTCGTATGCACGTGATAGCCTGAAGAAGAGTTAGTGCTTTTGAGTTGTGGTGCTGGGGAAGAATGCTGAAAGTACCATGGACTGCTAAAAGAACTAACATCTGTCCTGGAGGAAGTGCAGCCGAAATGCTCCTTAGAAGCGAGAATGGCCAGACTTCGTCTCACCTACTTTGGTCATGTTGTCAGAAGGGACCATTCCCTGGAGAATGATGTCATGCTTGGTAAGGTGGAGAGTCGGTGAAAGAGGGGAAGGCCCTCAATGAGATGAATTGACACGGTGGCTGTGACAATGGGCTCAAGTATAGCAAGGATCATGGAGCTGGCGTGGGTTCGGGCGATGTTTCGTTCTGCTGTGCATGGGGTCACTCTGAGTCAGAAATGACTTGACGGCACCTAACAACGACATTATGGTAGTTATCTGAAAGATGAATGTCACATGTGTGGACGCGCACAATTTCAGTGCTTGCCATAAACACTGTTTTCCTCGATATATGCTGGGCCTCTCCATGCTTTCTCCAGCCTGAGACATCATGGCGTTTTAGTGTTCCTTGATATAAGCTTGAACTCTCTTGAAGATTCCTCATGGGTGGTATAGAGATAGAACCTCTATGCATAGAGTTATTGTGAGGATTAAAAGTGAGATGGCAAATTTACAGTGCACATAGAAGATCACTGATATGTTAATTTCCTCCTCCTTCAGTAAGAAAGGAGCTCTGGTGATACAGTGCCTAAGGCATTTGAGTGCTAGCCAGAAGGTTGGTGGTTCAAAGCCACTAGCTGCTCCATGGAAGGAAGATGGAGCAATCTACTTCCGTAAAGATATACTGCCTTGGAAATCCAAGGGGGTCACTATGAGTCAATCACACAGTGGCAGTGGGTCTGTTTTTTCCTTTTGGTCAGTAAGTAACACTTGATGAGTCACACCTTTGTATTCTCTCACCACCTAATTTTTTCTCACCTGATGCTGCCCACCTCCTAATTTTCCTGTACAACAAATAGCGCACTTGTTCTTTCAAGGAAAATGAAACGTCGTCCTAAGTGATTTTTGTCAGTGTTGAGGCAAGTTTATTCAAAGTGTGAGCCAGTGGTTCAGGTTCTTGCCACACATCCCTTGACAATTGAATTCCAATGTGTTTTATTCATATAAGGTGTACTTGAAGTAATTGACCATAAGGCACATAAGAAAAATGATTAACCCTACATTCAATTCATATTCAAAGACAGGAAACTGGGGTTCACTTTTGACACATTTTATTAGTAGGCAGGAACACTGTGGTGACCCCCAAACATTTCAAATTATATTCATTGATTGCCTTAAAACTATGTAGAATGAGCTTGTGTGGTATATATGTTATGATATATGTTAGTTTTATATTTAGGGTTCTTGGTTGCAATTATGGAAATTCACTGTCACTGACTTAAGCAAAAGGGAATTTACTGGAAGCATATCAAGTTACAGAATTAAGAAGCTGACAGAAAGGCTTGAGGAACCCGGACAGCTAAGGACCAGGAAGTAGCTATATCAAAGGTGCTCAAACTTCAACAGTCTCATCTGGAGCAATGCTTCCTCCTCCTTTCCCCTACTTCCAGCAGCAGCAGGACTCAAAATCGTTGCTTTTTTTTTTTTTTTTTCTCTCCACCTTTTTATTTTGAGAAATTCCAAACTACAGAAAAGCTGCAGAAATAGCTCAGTAGACATCCACATACATTCTTTACCTAGACTAATCACTAACATTTCCTCAGATTTTCATTCGAGCTTGCTTTTTCTCTTTTTCTGCTGAACCATTTAAAAGTTAATTGCAGACATCATGACGCTTTACCCCTAACTACTTCAACATGCATCTCCTAAAAACAAGAACAAGACATCCTCTTACATCATCACAATGATATTTTCACTCAGAACTTTTAACATTGACAGAACACCATAACTAACATATTCACATTTCCCCAAATGTCCAAATAATATCATTTATAACTGCCACATGATGCATTTAGTTTTTGTGTCTCTTTGCTCATTTTAATTTAGAATAGTCTCCCAACTTTTTTTTCCTTCTAAATTATTTTGAAAATTCTGGTGAGTTTTGTAGAATGTCCTTCAATTTAGTTTGTCTGATTGTTTTCTCATGATAAAGATAAAACAAAAATTTTCTGAGAGGTTCAAAAGTACTACACAGGTTCTGTTAAGTATTTCTCACTTAATCACATCAGGTAACACTTGAGATCAGTTTGTTTCAGACTCAAAATCAACCGAGCCCCACCTGCCCACCTCCAAAAGAAACCATTTTTTCACCTGGTGCTCCTTTCTAGCTGCTGTCTTTGCTCCTTCCATTCTCAGTCAAACTTGTTTGGGTAGATTTTAAATAACTGTAATTGGTTTTCTTACTGTATATCCGATAGATATGTCCATTACAAAGAGATAATAAAATAGACATAAGCAAAAGGGGAAATTAAAGAATTCCCACAATCCTGTTAATTGTGGTGTTAGGCGCTGTAGAGTCAGTTCCAACTCATAGAGACCCTGCATACAACAGAACAAAACAGTGCCTCGTCCTGCCCCATCATCACAATTGTTCAAATGTTTGAGCACATTGTTGCAGCTGCTGTGTCAATCCATCTCGTTGAGGGTCTTCCTCTTTTTCACTGACCTTCTACTTTACCAAGCATGATGTCCTTCTCCAAGGACTGGTCCCTCCTGGTAACATGCCCAAAGTATGTGAGACGAAGTCTGGCCATCCTCGCTTCTAAGGAACATTCTGGCTGTACTTTTTCCAAGACAGACTTGTTAGTTTTTCTGGCAGCCCATGGAATATTCAATATTGTCTGCCAACACCCTAATTCAAAGGCATCTATTCTTTGGTCTTTCTTATTCATTGTCCAGCTTTCTCATGCATATGAGGCGATTGGAAAGTAGATGGCTTTGGTCAGGTGCACCTTAGTCCTCTAAGAGATATCTTTTTTTTTTTTTTTTTAACACTTTAAAGAGATCTTTTGCAGCAGAATTGCCCAATGCAGTATGTCATTTGATTTCTTGACTGTAGCTAATTACAATTTCACAAGAGCCCCACATTAAGAATTGTCCAGCTGACTCCAGTTAACCCACAGACCCAAGAGAGAGAATAATAAGATATTGTCGTTATGCCATTCAGTTCTGGAGTGGCTTGGTATACAGCAATAGCTACCGGAACAAGTAGTAGTGTGATACAACACCGTTTGATAATCTGCTTTTGCACCTAACAATAAAAACATCTTTTCATGTCAGAATTTACTTACCTACATCAATCTTAATTTAGGCAACATTTTGAAAGAATGGCATTCCTTTTTGCCTCCACTTACAACATGACTTAATATAATCTGACTTCAGCCTCCCACTACTAAGTGAAATCTACTCTGAACAAGGTCACCAATGATCTGTCTGCTAGTAAAAGTTTATTTTTTCATTCTTCATCATCTCCGGAGCATTTCACATCATTAAATATTTTCTTCCCTGCCATTATCCTCTCCGTAAGTGTCATGATTTTACTAGTGGGCTTCTCCTCCTCCTCTCTGGTTTCTCTTGTCTACTCTGTGTAGGCTCTTGACATCTTAAATGCCGTTCACCAGGGTTCTGACTAAGTCTTCTTCAACCCTGCACACTATCCTTAGGCTTCAAACTACTATCTATTTCCTAATATATCTCCAATCTATATTTCTAGCCCATACCTCACTTTTGTATTCCTAACTCATAGATCTGATTGCTTACTGGACATGTCTACTTTGAGGATTCAGGATATCTAAAATTTGGTATGTCCAGACTCCAAACCTGAACTCAACGTGTCTATCATACTCTGACTCCTTACCAAAACAACAACACAACCACCTTACCTTTCCTCCTTTATTTTCTGTCTCAGCAGATGTCCGCATGCAGTTACTCGAGCCAAAAATATATTTACAATCTCTGTAACACTGAAGTTCCATAAGGTTATCCTGTTAGTTTGGTGCTGTATCCTTCTAAATATTTGTTGGCTGAATGATTCTTCTTTAAATTTCACATCATTTGTAACCAAACTTCAATATGTCTTCCCATATTCTTAATCCTAACTCCATTGCCACCTTCTTAGTCCTAACTCATCATCTTTTGCCTGTATAAAGGAAGGATCTTCAACTGAATTCCTTTCTTCAAATCAGGACTTTAATTCTTCCCAGTTTAGTCAGGGCTGACAAAGTGAAACCAGGATGGACTGGAATTTGCAAATTGTGAGTGCCTGGAATGATAACCAGGAGCTCTGGTGGTGCAGTGCCTAGGCATTTGACTGCTAACCAGAAGGCTGGTGGTTCACATCCACCAGCCACTCCTCAGAAGGAAGACTGGGCAATCTACTTCCATAGAGATACCACCTCAGAAACCCAAGGAGGGGTCGTGATGAGTTGGAACCGACTGGATGGCAGTGAGTTTGGTTTTGGATTTTTTTGGAATGATAACCAGAACAGGCAGGGAAAATTATGATTTGATACTCTGCTAGAAATGTAATCTCCCTCTTAGAAAACAAGGGCAGTGCGCACATTGTATAGCAGCCAAATCTCTTGCTTGGCAGTGTTGGAAACAACTGTGCCCTACTCAAGATGGCAGCTGACTGCACTGCTTTGAATGTGTGTCCCTCTCCAAAGTCCTGACAATAATCCAATCTCCCACCTCAGGCTCCTGAAAGGACTCACTGTGCCTCTTTCAAGTCTCCTTTTACAGGGCTTCAACCTGTAAATTTTCCCATTTTGGTTATTGTTCCAGGCACCCACATTTTGCTAATTCCAGACCATCCTGGTTTCATTTCATTAGCTATGACTGAACTGGTTCAAACTGGTTGGAAGTCCTGCTTCAAACTGATAAGAGTGATTTTCTAAAAATGCAGATCTGATCATGTCACTCATCTTTAGTTTGTATCTTATTTCCATATTAACTCCAAACTACTTGACTCAGCCTTCATCTGAGTGGCCCCTCTGGTACCTTCTTGCTGTTATCTCCACCACAAACTCTTATCTTCTAGCCATACTCAAGTATAGTTCCCCAAACATTTGGCATTTATTCTCCATTCCTACTAAACGGAGGCAGAAAGGGATTATACCAATGGCCACGTCATAGACTGCTATGCAGTCATTAAAGGGATATTTAGACAGAGCTTGTAAATGCTTGGAAATGTTTATGTTTTGTTTTACATGAGGAAGCAGGTTGGCAAATAATATATATCAGTATGCTCACAATGTAAAAATGCACAAAAAATACTGAACAGATGTTATACTAATGTTGATAATGGTCATTTTTGGATGGTGAAACTTGGGCTGATTTTGCTTTTATGGTTGTTGTTTTATCCAATTTGGTTTTTTATTTAAAACAATTTATTTTCATAGCATGGTACAAATGAATATTTTAATAAATGTATTAAGAATTTCAGTAAGTCAGATGTGAATTCAGTTAGTCAAGTTATGGCAGGTGCTTAAATATCTTTTGCCAGGTTGAAAAGATAGTTAGAAAGATTTTGAATAAGATGCACAACAGCTGGAGTGAAACAAAAAAAGCATTTAGGTTATTAACAGTTCAGATACAAGATTTTTAAAAAACATCTTAGTATTTGGGGAGTATAGTTTTCTTTTTTGAGCTCAAAACATAGCAAACATACGTTATAACTTCATAATAATATTTTTATCTAAAGTGAAATTGTAGAAAGGTTAAGTAACTAACCCAGGTCATAGACTCAAATTAAATTGAGCCACAAACCAAAAATATGTAGTAAATATCAAGGAATCATGAATTGAATAAAAGTACCAGTTTGGGGCTAATTATGAACTACAACATGTACTTAGTTTTTTTTTTTTTTAAATAGTAAATATATAACATTTGTCATTTTAACATTCTTCACACATACAAGTCATTTAATTATGTTTATCATGTTCAACCATCACAGTGTGTCTTTTTGAAAACATGGCTCTGCGCAGGAGGCAACATTGCCTGGAGTCTAAGAGCACTGTCTTGAAAATAAGACTTCTGGAGTTTGAATCGCAGTTCTGTACGTGATCTTGAAAAATAGTTAAACACCACTGATAATGAAGTTGAACAGACCTTTGAGTGTTTTTTAATGGGAGTTAGCAGGATATGAGTTTGGTCCAGGTAGAACAGGCAGTAAAAAAGATTTTAAAATGTTAAATGTCAAGAAGCAGATGAGTCAGGAGAGGAAAAAAATGTTTGATGTGGAGTATATGTTACTGCGTTGAAAATTCAGAGGTGCTATTTGAACCTTATGTACAGGAGAAAAGCTAATGGAAGGACTCAATAAGGCAATGATACGATTCTAAAATTAAAAAAAAAATGGTATGATTCTAGGAAAGGATGTGGTTGTGGTAATATCAGGAAGCTACTGATTCAGTACATAATGTCTTCTCAGAAATGACCTGTTTTTGCAAGGAGGGGTAGTTTGGTTTGAAGAAGAATGCTTTAATTTGAGGTCAAATGGGGTCAGAGTTTAAATGTGGAGTCTCCTTGGCACTTAATTGTGTCTTCCCAGTAAAGCAGTGTAGTGCAGTGGGTAGGATCATGGACTCTGAAGTCACTTTTGGTGTTATTTCACTCTTTATACTCCAGTTTATCTTCTGTAAAATTGAGATAATAATAGTATTGTATCCAAATTTTGTACTGGCAATTAACAAGGTAATATTTATGTAACAGTTGAGAGATGGCATAGAACAAGACTCCCTCGGTTGAATCCTGGTTCCCCCATTTACTAGCTATGGGACCTCTTTATGCTCTGTAAAATAGAGATGATAGTACCTACTTCATAGGTTTGAAGATTAATTAATATTAAACCCCAAAAAACCAAACTCACTGCTGTTGAGTCAATTCCAACTCATTGTGACCCCTTATTGGGTTTCAGAGGTGCTACCTCCACGGAAGTAGATTGCCCAGTCTTCCTTCTGAGGAGTGACTGGTGGGTTTGAACTGCCAGCCTTCTGGCTAGCAGTCAAATGCCTTAGGCATTACGCCATTGATTAACATTATGTAAAAGCTCTTACCACCACTCATACTCATCTGACTACAGTCTACTGTATGGATTTTGCCTCAACATAAGGAAAACGAAAATCCTCACAACTAGACCAATAAGCAGCATCACAATAAATGGAGAAAAGACTGAAGTTCTCAGAGATTTCATATTACTTGGATCTACAATCAACACCAATAGAAGCAGCAGTCAGGAAATCAGATGTAGTATTGCACTGGGCAAATTGCTGCAAAAGACCTATTTAAAGTGCTGAGGAGCAAAGATGTGTCTTTGAAGACTAAGGTGTGCCTAACCCAAGGCATGGCATTTTCAATCACCTCATATGCATGTGAAAGCTGGACAATAAATAAGGAAGACTGGAGAAGAGTTGATGCTTTTGAGTTGTGTTGGCAAGGAATACTGACAGTACCATTGACAGTCAGAAGAACTAACAAATCGGTCCTGAAAGCGCAGCTGGAATGCTCCTTGGACGTGGGAACTGCCAGACTTCGTCTCACCTATTTTCGTCATGTTGTTAGAAGAGACCATTCCATGGATCATGCTTGGTAAGGCAGAGGGTCTGTAAAAGGAGAACGCCCTCAACAAGATGGATGAACACAGTGGCTCAACGATGGCTCAGGTATAGCAAGGATTGTGAGGCTGGTGCAGGATTGGGCAGTGTTTCTTTCTGTTGTACATAAGGCCGCTATGAGTCGGAACTGACTTGACAGCACCTAACAACAACAACCAAAGCACTTAGAACAGTGTTTGGCATTTTATTACCATTCAGTAAACACTGGCTAATATTACAACACACAACACAAAGTAAATACTCAATCAATGTTGCTATTTTGTTTAGCTCCAAGAAGGCAGGAACTGTATTTGTTTTATTCAGTGTATCTATTGGCACTTAGTAGGTATTCAGTAAATGTTTCTTGAATGAGTGGGTCATTTTCAGTCAATATAAGAACATTCAATTCCTCAAACAATATTCTAGCAAGAGTATTTACATTTGTATACTGCGATTTTAACATTTCACCTTTATTATTTGTATCATATGTAGAAGGTGCTCTTGTGGCATAGTGGTTAAGACATTTGGCTGCTAACCAGAAGACCAGAGATTCAAACCCACCAGCTGTTCTTCAGGAGGAAGAGGAGGTAATCTACCTTCATAAAGATTTACAACCTTGAAAACCCAATGGGAAGGGGTCACTATGAGTTGGAATCGACTCAGTGGCAGTGGGTTTGGTTTGGTTTGTCACATATAGATTCTTCATAGTATTCTCTGCCACTTCAATTTATCATCTTAATCTGTAGAGTTTAAAAACAGGAAGAACCCTAGAATAATTTATGTTTCATAGCCTTTCTTTTTCTTTAGTGTAGTAAAATATATATATAACAAAATATTTGCCATTTAACCATTTTTACTTGTAAAATTCAGTGACATTTCACCATATTGTGTAACTACCACCACTAATCCATTTCCAGATTTTTTTCACCACCTTTAACAGAAACTCAGTGCCCCTTCAGCAATGACTTCTCTTCCTTCCCACTTGTCCCTGGTAATCACTAATAAACTTGTCTCTATGCATTTGCCTGTTCTAGATAATTCATATAAGTGGGATTATACAACATTTGTCCTTTTTTATCTGATTTATTTCATTCAGCATAATGTTTTCCAGGTTCATCTATGTCATTGCATGTATCAAAAGTATATTTCTCTTCATTGCCGCACAATATTCCAAGAGACCGGCATGAGAGACAGCAGGAGCAGAGCTGACAGACCAGTGTGAGAGACGGCAGTAGCAGAGCCCAGAGACCAGCATTAAACAGCAACAGGCTTACCATTTTTTTTTTTTTCACATTACATTTTTTTTCCCCCATTCATCTCTTGATAGACAGTTAGATTGTTTCCAACTTTTGGCTATTTTGAATACTGCAGCAATAAACACTGGTGTACAAGTATCTGTGTCCTTTCAAGTTTTTTGGGTATAAACTTAAGATTAGAATAGCTGGATCAAATGGCAAGTTTATGTTTAACTTTTTGAGGTACCACCAAACTGTTTTCCACAGTGGCTGCACAATTTTTACATTTTTATAACAGTGGATGAGTCCTCAAATTTCTCCACCTCCTAGCTAACACTTGTGTGGTAGTTCAGTTTGTGTGTCAACTTGGCTGGGCCTGGTTGAGTGGCTGGGCAGCTGGATGTAATATTCCCCATGATGAGACTGGTAATCAGCTCCATGGTGGAATCTACTATGAGCAGCTGAGTAGCTGCCTTAGGGATGTGGTCTGTTTCCTGTATATAAGCAGAAGCCTTGGGAAATGGTCTCTGTGGACCCTGCATGTAGCCGTGTCATTGTTTAGCAGCCTACGATGCTTTGCCGACCTTGGGACTTATAATGGACTTGAATTAATGGCCTGCCGTGTGGTTTGGTAACATCGGGACTGTGCCATTTTATTTGTCGACCCTGGGCTTGTTAGCCTCAGCAACCATTAGCTGCCTGAGTGAAGAGATGCCTCTAGCTTCAGTGGGCCAGGAGCAAGAGGCAGAGCTGAAGCCCAAGGTTAAGGGGCTTTCACCCAGCCCCTAGAGCCTGGCACTTTGACCTTGGACTTAAAGCCTCCAAAATTGTAAGAATAAACTCCTGTTTGTTCAAGCCGTCTCATTTGTGGTATTCTCATCAGAGTAGTACTAGGTAACCAAAACAGAATATGGTACCGAGAGAGTGGGGTGTTGCTCTGACAGATACCTAAAATGTGGAAACAGGAGTGGAGTGCATCCTTGACCTGAGACTCTGGCAGAGAGACCCCAGTATACGTCATGACAGACAGCAGGAGCACAGCCAAGAGACCGGCATGAGAGACAGCAGGAGCAGAGCCGACAGACCGGTGTGAGAGACGGCAGTAGCAGAGCTCAAAGACCAGCATTAAACAGCAACAGGCTTACCAGCCCATGGAGGAGAAAGCCGGGTGCCATTGGGTAGACAGTTTCCTGGCGGAGTGGGTTGCCTTTGGGCATTAATTGGTAGAGAAGACTGGCATAAAATGGAGTAGCAGGTTGGCCAGCCCATGGAGTAAAAGAGCTAAGTGCTTTTGGGGCAGGAAAATTTCCTGTGGAGTGGGTTGCTTTTGGCATTAATCAGCAGAAGCGGAGACCAAGGAAACAAGCAGAGCTGCCTCAGCCTGAAGAGGTAGGACCATGGCCTTTGGGGGTGGAATGACCACAGCCCCCAAGGTTTCAAAGAGCCAGGCCTTCACCAACTTGGTTCTGGAGGGTGGGGCTGCTCGTTCACGTGAGCCAGTGGGATGGAGCCATAGCTGCTAACAAGAGTGAGGGGGCAGGGCTGCCATGCCCAAAAGGGAGAGGAACGGGGGCCACCAGGCCAAGGGGGTGAGGTAACCACTCAGGAACTAGGGGACTGGAGTCATCCAGTGGAGGAGATCTGTACAGATGCTAAGTTGACAAGGGGTGTAATTGTGGTAGTTCAGTTTGTGTGTCAACTTGGCTGGGCCTGGTTGAATGGCTGGGCAGCTGGATGTAGTATTCCCCCAGATAAGACTGGTAATCAACTCCATGGTGGAGTCTACTGTGAGCAGCTGAGTAGCTGCTTTAGGGATATGGTCTGTTGCTTGTATATAAGCAGAAGTCTTGGGAAATGGTCTCTAGCTTATGGTATGCATGGATCCTGCATGTAGCTTTGTCATTGTTTAGCAGCCTGCCATGCTCTGCTGACTTACAATGGACTTGAATTAATGGCCTGCCATGTGGTTTGGTAACATCGGGACTGTGCCATTTTATTTGTGGACCTTGGGCTTGTCAGTCTCAGCAGCCACTAGCTGCCTGAGTGAAGAGATGCCTCTAGCTCCAGTGGGCCAGGAGCAAGAGGCAGAGCTGAAGCCCAAGGTCTTCTTTTGGCAGTTTCCTGTCAATGTACTGTATTTGAATTATCTTCAGCATAAATTTTACTTGTGTGTGATATTAATGACATTGTTTGAAATTTTCTACATTCTGTTGGAGTGCCTTTCTTTTGGAATAGACACAAATATAGATCTCTTCCACTTGGTTGGCACTGACGAGTGAGCAAGCACCTCCAGTGCTGCATCCATTTGTTAAAATGTCTCAATTGGAGCCTTGTTTTTGCCAGTGCCTTCAGTGAAGCTTGGATCTCTTCCTTCAATACCACTGGTTCTTAATCATAAGGTACGGCCTCAATGGTTGATCATCAATCAATTCTTTTTGGTACAGGAGTGACTGTACTCCTTCCATCTTCTTTTGATGCTTCCTGTGTTGTTTAGCATTTTGCTCATAGAATCTGTCAATAATGCAACTTGAGGCTTGGATTATTTTCTTTTTTTTTTTTTTTTTTTCAGCTTGAGAAATGCTGAGCATGTTCTGTTCTCTTGGTTTTTTAACTCCAAGTCTTTGCAGTAGAGTAGCCATTCTAGTAGGAGCTAAATGGTATCTCATTGTGGTCTTGATTTTTATTTTACTAATCACTAATGACATTTGAGAATCCTTTCAGGAGCTTATTTGTTGTTGTTGTTATGTGGCGTCAGTCGACCCCGACTCATAGCAACCTCTCCTTGGGTTTCCAAGGCAGTAACACTATGGCAGTAGATTGCCCAACCTTCCTTCAGAGAAGTGGCTGGTGGGTTTGAACCTCCAGCTTTCTGGTTAGCATTCAAGTGCCTTAGGCACTACACTACCAGAGCTCCTAGGAGCTTATTGGCCATTTGTGTATCTTCTCCCCACCACCATCTGTTTTTTTTTTTTTTTTTTTTGTGCTATGGTGACTAGCATGTTGCTCTGATGCTATTAGTTGTGCCACTGGTATTTAAAAAACCAGCAAGCTCATCCACGGTGGACAGGTTTCAGTGGTGCTTTCAAACTAAGACAGACTAAGAAGACAGGCCTGGACAATCTACTTCCAAAAACTAACCAATGAAAACCCTATCATTCCAGACTATTTTTTGATACAATGCTGGAAGATGAGGCCCCTAGGTTAGAAGGCATTCAAAATACACAGTGGCCACAACAATGAACTTAAGCATATCAATGATGGAGAAGATGGCAGGACCATGCAACAGTTTATTCTATTGTACACAGAGTTGCCAGGAGCCATTTTCATGGCAACGAACAACATTTCTTCTTTGGTGAAATGTCTGTTTAAGTCCTGTATGAGAGCTTAAAATCAGAGGCAGTGTGTGTAAATAGAGCAGTCTGAAAGTGGAACCTTAACTCTATTTTAAAGTCTTGACGATAGTGTAGAATGCATGTTGCCTTTGAAAGCTGCCTTTTCTAACAGCTTGTTGTGGTTTTTATGTGCTGTCAAGTCGGACTCATAGTGACTCCTCCTTGGGTTTCCGAGGTGATATATCCCTCCAAGGAGTGGCTGGTGGGTTTGAACTGACAGCCTTCTGGTTAGCAGTCAAATGCCTTAGGCATTATGCTACCAGAGTTCCAGTTCCTTAATCTTGATGCTGACATCCTCTTGATGCTGACCATATACTCTAAAGGAGATGTTCTTTTTCTCTGAGGTCTGGAAGGTACAGGATATCACAATCTATTTCCTGAGGGTCTTTCCAGTATAGTCAAACAGATGCAAAACATAACAGCTTATACCCAAAGGGTTTTGATGCACAGCATTATTGAAAAATCTTTACAGTGGACTCCCAAAAACAGACATGATTGAGAAAACGATTTTTTATAACAGGTTACCAGAAAACCTTTTCTTCCCTGTGACCATCCTGTAATAAACTGAAGAACATGTACATTTGCAATTAAAACCAAAAAAGAAACCCAAAAAAACAAGCTCACTGCTGTTGAGTCGAATCTGACTCATAGTGACCCCTTCTTGGGTATCCAAGGCGGTATCACTTTGGAGGTAGATTGCCCAACCTTCCTTCCAAGGAGTGGCTGGTGGGTTTGAACCGCTCAGCCTTCTGGTTAGCAGTCAAATGCCTTAGGCACTATGCCACCAGAGCTCACCCTTAATCAATCATGTAATTCCACGTATATGGTATCCACCTATCCCTACTTTTAGATATCCAGCCTTTGAATACAGTGGTTGTCTTTTAGCCAGTTATGATTTGTAACTTTTAGTTACTGCCCCAGTTATAGAAAATTCCTGTTTTCTTGCTCATTGTCTGGCAGAGCTGCCATTTTCACTCTGAATTTGAGGTCCTCTTGGTCTGGACTGTCTCTTTCCCTTAATGAACCTCTTTTGCTTTTACTTCAGCTGACTCCGTGATGGTGCTCGACGACAGTCCTTTGCCCACTTTTTGATTGGGTTGTTTTTGTTGTTGAGTGGTAGAACTCTCTATATTCTGGATATTAACATTTGTCACATAGATGGTTCCCAAAAGTTTTCTCCCATTCTGTTTCTCTTCACTTTGCTGATACAGCTTTTTTTCTTAATGATTTCAAATTCTGTTCAATTTGAAGAGGGAAACAGAATGATGAAATGTAAAACTTTATAATTTCAAGTTATTCATCTATTTCTGAATTGTGATTTAAACAATTGATATCTGGGAGCTTTTAAGATGAAATCATAAATATATTATAGCTTCATAGAATTCTAACAGTAAGAGTCCAACATAGGTTTTTATTGTGGCTTGGGCTTCTAGTGTCTTAAGCATGGCGTAGTTTGTGACATTTTCAAGGTCCTGGTGAATTTGCTGACAAAAGTTTTCCAGACAAATCAATTGCAAGTGACTCTTTTTTTTTCCCTCATGAATGGAGGAAATGATCTTTGGGCAACTGGAAAACAAAAATTGTTATTCCCTGTTGATAGAAGACATTTTCCAGCTAAAACACAGAACTGTTATCATGGATTATGCATTTTGCTTTCCTGTTTTCATGTTCTCTGTTTGGCATACAGATCCTATAAATCAAGCACACATCCATGGTTCTGAAGAGTGATTTATTAGGGCCCTTGGGAAAGCATTGTTCTGCTCTGTTTTCTCTAAATAGGACGATTTATACTGTTTACATTTTATTATCCAAAGAAGGTAACTGCCATGAAGCTTACCACACAGACTCTAGACTGAGCAAGAAAAATCTTCCACTGATCCCTCTCCTGCCTGGTTTGATGGGGTAAGGACAAGAAAGTAAACTCAGTACCTTCCAGGGCTTTTCTCCTCCTTTATGGAATATGCACAAGAATCTGGAGGTGATGGGAGAAAACTTCTGTGGGGCTGAGAATACAGGGAAAAGGCTTCTAACTTCCAGTCTACTCTGGCTAATGCAGCTCATTGTCCTCTGAAGATGGGAGGTACAACTGCTTGCATACCAGGTTAGATGAAAGAAGGCAAGGAGGGGGAAAGATACTCATCATTATCTGAATAAATGAGAAGCAATGTGACAAACAGTTCAAATTTTGAATGCATAATTAGTTAACTAAAACAACTAAACCAAGCCAACTGTCATTGAGTTGATTCCAACTCATGGCAACCCTATGTGTTTATTAGAGTAGAACTGTGCTCCATAGTGTTTTCAATGGCTATGATCTTTCAGAAGTAGATTGCCAGGACTTTCTTCTGAGGCACCTCTGTGGATCCAAGGACTCTAGTTAGTTACTATATATGTACAATTATTGTCTTTGTCTATAAGTAAGTATCTTTTAATTAGGGATCTATGAAAAGATATTTACATGGACACATGATACTATGAACCTATTCTTTAAAAACATTTCCAAGAGGTCCAGTAAGATGGCAGAATAGGCAGAGAGACTGCACAGACCCTCTTCAACAAAGAAAAGGGGAACCAATTAACACAGAAAAGATAATTCTGGAGCCCTGAGCTTTGAAGGGAAGGATATAGAAGTGGACTAAACTCCAATTAGTAGAAGAATCTGCATGAAAACACCAAAAAAAAGGAGACATATGGAGCTGTGGTCTGTCAGCAATTCTGATGGCACAGACAGGTTGGATATTGCCGAGTGGTGTTAGGACCTAAAAATTAACCTAAATATCGGCCCTGCTAGCCAGGGGTTGTGTGGAGGACTGCACTGGTGGCTGGTGAATAGAAGGTGAAGCAGTGAACAGGAAGGTGGGCTGAACGTGGACTTTTGCCTGTCCGGAGGGTGCAGCCATTTTGAATATTTACAAGCGGTTCAACCATTTTGGATATTTAAAGTGACAGCATTCTCCCAGATTTCAGGGACTGAAGAACAGACTCCACTTGCCTGGAAACACGAGCACATTCCGGAAGCCAAGATCGGAAAGGTGCAATATTCCCCTTGTTACTCTTATACCCTACAGCTTCTTGGTGAGTGGAGGTGTGGCCATCTCTCACTCCCATCCACCTTCTGGGCCAGCAGGAATTCCATTCCAGTCTATGTGCTCCAATGGAGACTGAGTACTCTGCCCACCCTGCCCAGAATATTTTTTTCCTTTTTTTTTTAAGTTTGTTTTTTCTGTTTTAAACTTCTAATTGTTGTTATTATTTCTGTCCTTTTCCTTATTATTCTTTATTCTTCCCTTCCCAGGTTCTAGTTTTCAGCTTTTTCTCTCTTCCCTGTTCCTGGGTCCATTTTTTTTCTGTCTTGTGGTTAACTCCATTCCTTGTATTTCTTTTTTGCATTTTTTACTTCATTATTCTCCTTCTCTACCTTTTTTCTCTTACTGCCCTCTCCCCAGATATTGCGGGTTTCTTTTTCCTTTTTCTTTTTGGTCATTGTTCTTATGTGTTTACACAGTGTGATTTTTGTTCACTTGCTTTTACTTTTTTGATGGTTATTTGATTATAGTTTTTGTCCAACTGAGTGGGAGACAGGAACAGTGTCCATACAATACAATTACACCTGCACCTCAGGCAATGTCACTTACTGAGTGAGAGCCACCATTTCTTTCTCTACAAACTGGCCAACGATAAACAACCAACAAGAATAACTTGACTCATCCTTAACTGCTCTACACAAATAGTTAACAGATCTGAATACAACAATGTCACAAAGTCTCGGAGACAACAGAACATCACAGTCCACACAAAGAAGCAAGATAAAATGGTATAAACAAGGGAGCAGGATACAGACCCAGCACACATCCCTGAGGAAGAAGCAGCATTGGAACTCCCTGACAAGGAATTCAAAAGAATTATATTTAGGTATCTTCAAAGAATTAAGAGACAGATCGAGGAAAACAATGACAAAATGAAGGAAAACACAGACAAAACCCTAGAACAATTTCAGAAGAAAATACAAGAACAAAATGACAAAATAAATGAAAAATTTGAAATGATACAAAATCTACAGATAGAAATCCAGAAGATTAATACTCAATTTTCAGAAATAGATAACACATTGAAAGGGCAAAGGAGTAGAACTGAATCAATGGAAGACAGAATTAATGAGATTGAACCCAAATATCTGAATACTTCTTTGGAAAGGGATTAATCAGAAAAAAAGATCAAAACAAAATGAAGAAAGTCTAAGGTTCATGTGGGATACCATCAAAAGGAATAATCTACGTGTCACTGGAATTCCAGAACAGGAAGAGAAAAATAAAACCACTGAGAAAATTGTCCAAGATTTGTTGGAAGAGAACGTCCCTGATATGATGAAAGATGAGAAAATATCCATTCAGGTAGTCCAGTGAACCCCAAACAGGACAGACCCCAAAAGAAAATCACCAAGACGCATCATCATCAAACTCATCAAAATCAAAGACAAAGAAAGTATCCTGAAAGTACCACAGAAAAAAAGAACAGTTACTTACAAAGGACAACCAATAAGAATAAACTCTGATTTCTCAGCAGAAACCATGCAAGTGAGAAGGCAATGGGAATGAGAAGGTAATGTATAAAACCCTGAAAGAGAAAAATTTCCAAACAAGAATTATATACCCAGAAAAAGTGTCCCTCAAATATGATGGTGAAATTAGGAGATTTCCAGATAAGCTGAAATTAAGGGGATTTGTTAAAAGCAGACCAACCTTACAAGAGATACTAAAGGGAGTCCTTTGAACAAAGAACCAATAATAGCAAATAACAAACACCCATTAATACAAAAGATGACATAACCCAGAAACCAACACAGCTATGCAAGTATCCAAAGTAAATTAAGCTTACTAGACTGTAAACAGGGAACCAGAGACATCAATTGGCAAATAAGGACAACTACAAACCAAAAAGAAAGGAATAATAGCATAGTTACAGAACTTCTAAATGGTGAGGAAGTCAAGAGACTTGCAAGATAGAATGGACTGTTCTAAACTTGGGGAGAAAATTATAAATCACAGGGTAACCTCATAGATAAATGATAAACCTTCATGTCAATAAAAAAGAGGACAAGCACAAATATTTAGCAAATACTAGAACAATGGCAACAAAGGAAATGATAACACAATTCATAAACATAATGAGCTCAGCACAGAAAATTATATGGAACAAAGAAACCAGGAACACCATGAAAAAACATAACAAAATGACAGCAACCAATTCATACTTGTCGGTAATTATACTGAATGTTAATGGATTAAATGCATCACTCAAGAGACAGAGAGTTGCAAACTGGAAAAGAAAACATACCTCATCAATATGCTGTCTACAAGAGACACACCTTAGAGACAAAGACAAAAACAGACTAAAAATCAAAGTTTGGAAAAAGATTTATCAAGCAATTGGCAACCAAAAAAGAGCTGAAGTGGCAATATTAATTTCTGATCAAATTGACTTTAAGACAAAAAGCACCATATGAGACAAGGAAGGATATTATATAATGATTAATGGATCAATTGAACAAGAAGATAAAACCATAATAAATATCTATGGACCCAATGAAAAAGCCCCCAAATACATAAATCAGACTAAAAGAGTTGAAAAGTCAAATAGATGACTCCACAGTAACAGCGGGAGACTTTAATACACCACTTTCAACAAAAGAACAACTAGAGAGAAACTCAACAAAGATGCAGAAGAGCTAAACAATACAATCCACTAACTTGATTTTAGACATCTACAGAGCACTTCACCCAACAGCAGCACAATATACATTATTTTCCAGTGCACATGGAACATTCTTCATGATAGAGCATATGTTAGGCTTTAAAGCAAGCCTTAATAAATTTAAAAACATTGAAATACTGCAAAGCATCTTCTCAGACCACAATGCTATCAAATTAGAATTCAACAATAGGAAGATCAATGGAAAAAGAGCAAACACATGGAAACTGAACTACACCCTCCTTAAAAACGACTGGGTAAGACAAGAAATAAAAAAATGAAATAAAAAAAATTCCTCGAATCAAATAAGAATGAAAACATAACATACCAAAATCTTTGGGACACAGCAAAAGGAGTGATCAGAAGCCAATTTATAGCAATAAATGCACACATCAAAAAAGAAGAAAGAGCCAAAATCAACACTTTCAACCAACATCTCCAACAATTAGGAAAAAAAAAAAAGCAAGAAGACCTACAGTCACCAGAAGAAAGAAAATAATAAACATCAAAGCAGAAATCAATGAAACAGAAAACAGAAAAACAATAGAAAAAATCAACAAGACTAGAAGTTGATTTTTTGAAAATATTAATAAAATTGACAAATCACTGGCAAATTTAACAGAGAGGGAGAGAATACAAGTAACATGAATAAGAAATGAAATGAGCGACATCACAGCTGAACCAAATGAAACACAAAGGATAATATCAGGATACTATGAAGAACTGTACTCCAACAAATTTGAAAATCTGGAAGAAATGGACAGATTTCTAGAGACACACCACTTACCTAAACTAACACAGACTGGTGTGGAAAATTTGAAAGATACATAACAAAAGAAGATATTGAACAGGTGTTCTGGTTACCTAGTGCTGCTCTGACAGGAATATACCACAAATGGGATGGCCTTAACAAACAGGAGTTTATTCTTACAGTTTGGAGGCTTTACATCTAAGTTCAAAGTGCCAGGCTCTAGGGGCTGGGTGAAAGCTCCTCAGCCTTGGGGTCCAGCTCGGCCTCCTGCTCCTGGCCCACTGGAGCTAGAGGCATTTCTCCACTCAGACAGCTGCTGGCTGTTGAGGCTGAGAAGCCTCAAGGTTGACAAGTAA
>NW_006921979.1:1341272-1351989 GCF_000298275.1 Orycteropus afer afer | reverse complement strand
CTAAAAAATTAAATTTTTATGTGCTTCCAAAGACTTCTCCAAAAGAGTCAAAAGAAAACCTACAGATTGGGAAAAAAATGTTCTGCAATGACATATCTGATAAGGGACTTATCTCTAGAATTTATAGAACACTCCAACACCTCAATAACAAAAAGACAAACAATCCAATTAAAAAATGCGGACAAAACACGAATAGACATTTCACCAAAGAGGATATTCAGGCGGCCAACAAACATATGAAGAAATGCTCATAATCATTAGCCATTAGAGATATGCAAAACAACAATGAGATACCATCTTGACCCAGCACTAGTAGCAAAGTTCAACAACACAGAAAATGACACATGCTGGAAAGGATGTGGAGAGGTTGGGACTCTCATATACTCCTGGTGGGACTGTAAAAAATGATACAACCATTTTGGAAAGCAGTATGGTGATTCCTTTAAAAGTTGGAATTAGAGATACCATTTGACTCAGCCATTTCATTACTAGGTATATATCCTAAAGAAGTGAGAGCCAGGACAAGAATAGATATATGCACACCCATGTTCATTGCAGCACTATTCACAAAACCAAAAGATGGAAACAACCCAGGTGCCCATCAACAGAAAAATGGATGACCAAACTATGGTACAAACACACAATGGAATACTATGCAACCCTAAAGAATAATGTAGAATCTGCAAAACACCACATAACATGGAAGAACTTGGAGGACATTATGCTGAATGAAATAAGTCAACCACAGAAGGACAAATATTGAATTAGTCTGTTATTGTAAAAAGTCAAGGAAAGGTTTATAAATGGAAGGAAATTTTCTTTGTTAGTTAATGGGTGGGAGGGGAGGGGAGGGAACACTGTTAGATAGGTAGAGACAAGTATTGATTTGGGTGAAGAGAAGGGCAATGTACCAAATGTGAGTGATCAACACAGTGACATCGAGGAAGAGACAGAGAGAGGTACATGGGAGGTACAGACAACAAAGATGAACCCTTTTGCACTTATAGTACTGCATTGTCAGTGAAGGCAAACATGGGTATACAGGTGGATAGAGGGGTGGACAGGCTGAACTAGTAGGTATGTCTATGGAGCAGGGAGTGTGCCCAAGACCACGTGTAGGGTTGGCAGACAATGTTTCTACAAGTGTATTTTTATGTTCTGTAAGAATTTCCAGGTGTATAGTAGAGCTGAGAAGGGACAAGATTGTAGTCACTTCTTGGCCACAGTCAGCTACCCAGAGGGAGCAAGTAGTTGGACCTGTGGGCTCGGGACCATAGTCGCAGGAGTTTCACATCCTACTTTGGCGAGTAGCGACTGGGATCTTAAAAGCTTGCAAGCAGCCATCTAGATGCAACGATAGGTCTCTCCTTGTCCCGAGGAAAGAAGAATGAAGAAATCCAAAGATTCATGGAAACAATTAATCCAAGGAACTAGTACACCATGCGATCCTCAGCCTATACAACTATCAGACCAGAAGTAGAAGGTGCCCGGCTACTACTGCCAACCACTCAGAGGGGAATCTATGTAGGAGATCCTGGATTGAGTGGGAGAAAAATGTGGAACTAACCTCAAAATCATCAAAATAAATAAATAAAGGGACCAGTTGCTGGTTGATAGAGCCTGATGGAACCACTGAAACTTGGCCCCTAGCTGCCCTTCAGGTCTGGAATTAAACCCACTCCTGTGGCTTCCAGACAGACAAAAGACAGGCATAGGAGCTGAACATTTACATTAGGTAGATACACTCCTTGGAGAGAAAAATCATGAGAGAATAGAAGGGCTATGTATGCACAAGGAGACAGACAGCTTAGGGGGCAGGAGTGCATGGAGGGAAGGACACAGGGAAGAGGTAGCTATGGGGAGGAAGTGGGAGGGGAGCTGTTGTATTGTGGTAAATTGTAGTCAGTGTCATGAGAGAAAGTGTTTGTGAGCTGCTGTATGGAAAGTGAATTTGCTCTGCAAACTTTCACCCAAATCACAATAAAAAAAATTTTTTTTTCAAGCTATTATTTAAATGATTGACAATGTAACATATCTAGTTCATAAATCAAGAGCAGGTATTGACCCTTCTGAAATTTTTTATGTCAAACATATTGACATTAGAGTAAATTATGCAGATTCTATAAATAGAAGTGCATTTAAAAACAAAATGATAGAATATAAGTATATATTGGCAATGCAATATAATGCTAAGAAAAAGCTGTGTCTGTTTTTGACACTGCCCTTGAAACTTGTTTGAAAGCTTGAGTTCCTCTGCAAAAGGGCATTAGGTAAACTCGTGCTTCAAAATCCTTACTGGCTTCTTATTTGCAATTTCTAAATGATTGAGTTTAATCTTTAGGAACCTGCTTGCCATCCTAGGGGAACCCTTCTGCTTCTTCGTCCTTCACAAGATCAACTGAAGTTGTTCTTTAGCTGTGTAAAAAGGTTGCATGTAATAAAAGAAAGTTAAACTCCTTGGGCTTTTTGGTTGCTTAAAACATTGTTTTCTTATTGTAGTATGAAGTCATGATGACATAATTATAATTTTTTTAATTTAAATTTATTTTTACTTAAAGATAGCATAACAATGTTAAGGGAAAATAAATAATAATTCAAAAATCATTCCTATTACTACTGTCAGCACAGCAATTTTCATTATTGCATATTATTCCCTATATTAACATGTATATTTTACATGTAATAGCATTAATGCAGCTTTTAAAATCTCTATTCCAGAAACTCTCGTTTATTTGCTATGCCAATGGCAATTCCCTATACCCCCTTTGTGCTTGTTTTCTTTCTTTCATGTTGTACTTTTGCTTTCCATCTCACATCCACTCAGATCCCCCCTCAGTTCCTCACCCCTACCCTCCTCTTGCTCTTTCCAGATAACCCATGTGAACCACCTGGCATGTATCCTTCTGTACCTTTTCTAGGCTCATGTACTACATCCAAAGTCTTCTCTGTATTTTGCTTTATTCATTTCCAGTACCTCATAGAAGCCAACCATTAAAAATCAAACTCATTTTTTAATGGCTGCATTATGTTCTGTTATGTGTGAATCATAATTTATTCAATCATTACTTCCACTGATGAGTATTTACTTTTTCTTCTTCTGCAGTGCAGCAGTAAACTGTTTTGTGTCTATACCTTTTCATTTCTTTGGAATAGATATTAGAAGAGCAATTGCTGGGTCAAACATGCATTTTTGAATTTTAATAAAACCAAACCAAACTCACTGCCATAGACTTGGCTCCGACTCATAGTGACCCCTCCTTGGGTTTCTGAAGTGGGATCACTACAGAAGTAGATTCTCCAATCTTTCTTCCGAGAAGTGGCTGATGGGTTTGAACTGCCAGCCTTCTGGTTAGCAGTCAGATAGATGCCTTAGGCACTATGCCACCAGAATTTTAATAGATACTGTATTTGTCATATGCCATCAATTCTGATTCATATATCACGAAGTAGAACAGCCCCATAGGGTTTATTAGGCTGTAATCTGTGTGAGCAGTTTTCCAGGTCTATTCTCCCACTGAGGAGCTCTGGTGGCGTAGTGCCTAAGGCACTTGACTGCTAACCAGAAGGCTGGCGGTTCACACCCACCAGCCACTCCTCCTCAGAAGGACGGTTGGGCAATCTGCTCTCATAGCAATCCTGCCTCGGAAACCCAAGGAGGGGGCGCTATGAGTCGGGTCCGACTCGAAGGCACATAACAACAACAATTCTCCCACTGAGCAGCTGGTATGTTTGAATCGCTAACCCTTCAGTTAGCAATTCAGCTCTTATCCATTGTACTACCAGGGCTCCTTTTAATAGGTATTAGAAGATGGCAGATTAAAATTTTGGTTTACCCAAACTGAAAAAAAAACCAAAGCTCTTGCTGTCGAATGGATACTGACTCATAATGACCCTACAGAGCAGGGTAGAACTGCTTTACTGGGTTTCCAAGGCTGTAACCTTTACAGAAGCAGTTTGCCACACCTTTCTCCCAGGCAGCAGTTAGTGAGTTTGAACTGCCAGCTTTTTGGTTAGCAGTGGTTAATCAACTTACCCAGAGGCTATACAATTCACATTTCCATCAGCCATATACAGGCATACCTGGGAGATATTGTGACTTCAGTTCCAGACACTGCATTAAAGCAGATACTGCAATAAAGTAGATCACACGAATATTTTGTTTTCCCACTATTTAGAAAAGTTGTATTTATACTATGTCATCGTTGTCAGGTGCCATTGATTAGGCTCCGACTCACAGTGACCCTATGCACGGCAGAATGAAACACTGCCCAGTTGTGCGCCATCCTCACAATCCTTGCTATACCTGAGTCCATCGCTGGAGCCACTGTGTCAATCCAGCACGTTCCATTAAGTATAAAACAGCATTATGAAAGTTTGAAATGTTGTGAGAATTACCAAAATGTGACAGACACACGAAGTGAGCCACATGCTGTTGGAAAAATGGCACTAATTGACTTGCTCATCACAAGGTTGTCACAAACGTTCAATTTGTAAAACACAGTATCTGTGAAGCACAATAAAATGAGGCACGCTTGTTTGCCTCTTTCTCACACTCCTTTCTTACTGTTTCTTCTGGGACTGCAGTGTCATTTCTCTAGTTTTGCCAGTATGTTGGGGTCATTGGTACATTTTTTTTTTTTTTTTTTTTTTTGATTTGGGTGAAGATTTACAGAGTAAATTCACTTTTCATACAGCAGTTCACATATACGTTGTCTCATGTCATAGACCAAAATTTACAATGCAACAGCTCCCCTCCCACTTCCTCCCCATAGTTACCTCTTCCCAGTGTCCATCCCTCCATACTCTCCTGCTCCCTGAGCTGTCTCCCTGTGCATAAGCAGCCCTTCCTTCTCCCATGATTGTTCTGTCCAGGGTGTGTGTCTACTTGAGGTAAATGTTTAACTCACTTGCCTGTTCTTTGTTTGGCTTTCTCCACAACTTTTAAGAACCCTTTGTATTTTATGGATATAAATCCTTTCTCTTTTACTGTTATATTTTCCAGCTTATTGACGTTGTAATTATTTTGCCAGAACGCAAACCAAATCAAACTCACTGCCATCGAGTCAATTCTGACTCATAGTGACCCCCTTGGGTTTCCAAGGCTGTAAATCTTTATGGAAGCAGACTGCCTTTCTTCCATGGAGTGACTGATGGGTTTGAACCACAAACCTTTTGGTTAGCAGCCAAATGCCTTAACCACTACATCACCAGAAACACTTATATTTTGCCAAACAAGCTTGAAATTCATATATATAAAAACTTTACTTTTAAAAACAGCTTCTGACTTATTTACCAGGAGTTAGAGAGGAGGGGAGGAAACACTACAAAAATAAAAAATAACAACAAAAACAGTTTCTGACTTAAATTGGTTGAAGTCTCAGTCTCTTAGATTTCCTTCTAAGATTTTCATTGTTTTTAATGTGAAAAATTTAAATGTATCTGGAATTTACTTTTTGTGTGATGTCCTTTTTGATTTTCTTCAAAGAATAATAGATCTAGTTGTGCCAGGATCATACTAACATTCTTTCCTATTGAAATATATTTTTGTCATGTACCTTGTTGAATATTGAAATCTACTTCATTCTATTGATTCTATTCTACTGATTAATACTTGTCTTTCTTCTTTCAGATGAACTTTAAGACCATTTAGTTCAATTTCCAAAACCTTACCCAGTTGCAATTCAAAGGGCAACTATATTACACTAAAATGCTAACTTGGGAGAAATGACATTTTTATATTAAGTCTTCCTATTTGAGAATATACTATTTATTTAGATCTTGATTTATGTCCTTCAATGAGATGATAAAAATAAAATAAATTCTTTTTCAGTTTACGCCTTGTTGTTGTTGTTGTTGTTGTTGTTGTTATTGTTTGCCGTCTAGTCGGCCCCGACTCATAGTGACCCCTCCTTGGGTTTCCGAGGCAGTATCACTACGGAAGTAGGATTGCCCAACCTTCCTTCCGAGGAGTGGCTGGACACGTGCTGCTGGGAAAGAGACGCAGGAGACACGCATTGCTGAGTGAGACACTGAGCGACCGGCACTGCTGGGAAAGAGACTGTGAGAGACTGTTGGCTGAGGGACGTTGGGCTGGGAGAGAGACCGAGCGTTCTTCCTGAACTTGAGTTACACCTTGAGATGTTTATTATTTTTGTTATAAATATTTACTCCCATTTTCATTTCTAAGTACTTATTGTGAATATAGAGAATAATTAGAGATTTGGGACATGTTTAACTTGTATCTAGTTATCTTCCAAATTCCTTAATAATTCTAATAAGAGTTTTAAGCTTTGAGGTATTCACTTATATGTTAACAAAAATAATTTCATTTTTTCCTCAGTGTTTGTAATGATCATTTTATTATATTGCTGTAATGCTTTCATTACACTATTAGGGGTCACTGGGACCCTAGTTCATAGCATTTTTGTGAAGATTAAATAAGGTAACACAGGTAAAGTGCTTACAGCAATGGGTGGCACACAATAAGGGGTCCAAGAATTGATAATATTCACTTCTCAGTTATCTGAGCCTGTCAATGCTTCAAATTAGAAATGTATCTTTCAAAGAAACACCAAGCCAATGAACAAGAATTAAGCTACTACTTGCTGATTTTTTTTTTGGTTGTTCTTTGGTCATTCCCTATTTTGATTTGTATTGGGGATCCTGGGTGGCAGCTTTCTTAATTTCTTTTTGTGATTCTCTCACCTTGATAGGATGGTAGAAAAGGAGAGCAGAGAAACAGTCTATATATGGAGACTATTTTGATTGTTATGATTATCTCCCTCTGGAAAGGAGAAGCTAAAGTCAAATTAGGTTTTGGCTATGTATCAACACATTTTGGTTTACCTCTTGTAGTGTTTCAGGGTTTAACATTTTGGTTTAACTCTTATAATCATTTCAGTTAATTTTGTACATGTTAAGGATACCTGGTCACAAAAATATTTTGCTTCCTAGAATTTACCTTTGTACTTCCAAAGTGAGATAAAGCAGTTGTGTCCAATATACTCCTCTGAGCCTTAGGAATAACTGAGCTAATGAAAAAAGCCCATACTTATGCTGTAATAATCCTGGGAGATGAACAGTGAGCAGCTGGCTTTCTCTGGCAGACAGCCGTGGAGGAGGAGGCACTATAAAATGGCTTAGCCTTTTAGGGCACACATGGTTGGCATCTTGTTTGGATGACATCCTGTCTTCTCTACCCTCCTTTGAACAAGAGCCTTAACAAGGGGCTCTGGGCAACACACTCATTAATTTGCCTGTTATTAGACATATCCTGCCTAGGGAGGAATGTCCTTACCGTAAGAATGTCATGCACTGGTTCAGAGTGGAAGGATAAAGGAAGGAATATTGGGTGCCACCACTTCCTTCTCTGGTGACATTCTCTATTTTGCTTCTGAAAAATTAAGAGCTAGCTGTTACGTGTGCAGTGTAGTAAATGACTTAGTGTGGCTTTTCTACCCATAAGTCTTTGTAAACTCCAAGGTGAGATTTTCTATGAGCAACTGAGGAGCTCTTGATTGCTGAAGTTGTCCACCTGGAGTATTTCTGTTGCTAGTGGCACAAAACAATGTTCTGGGAGGTGCCCACTCTCTCTCAGGTGCTTAGAGTTCTGATGCTATGATTTGCTAGTCTGACTACCCTGCTGGGCTCAAAAGGAGGCCTCCTAGAGGCAGAACGCTCTCTGACAACTGGTTCAGGAAAACGTGCTGCCGAAAGAGACACACGCCCCTGAAAGAGACAGATGCTGCTGGAAAAGAGACGCAAGAGACACGCATTGCTGAGTGAGACACCGAGGGACCAGCACTGCTGGGAGAGAGACTGTGAGAGACTGTTGGCTGAGGGACGGTGGGCTGGGAGAGAGGCTGAGCGTTCTTCCTGAACTTGAGTTGTAGCCTGGTGCTTCCCTAATAAACCCTGTAATCTGTGAGTTCTGTGTGGCCACTGCAGCGAATTATCGAACCCAGGAGAGAGGTGGTGGGTGCTTTGGGAGGAACAGTTGGTGAAAGGGCTGGAGGGAGGCAGCATGTCTGGCCTGGCAGGAATAGGCCTTGGGTTACTGCTGGTAATCCTGTCTTCCTCTTGTGGGGTTCTAGGAGGTCAGAATATGAGGCCGCCTTACCATTTTAGCACGTGTTTGCTAAATAATAATTATCAGTAGGTCCAGCTGGTAATTCTGTAAGGAGCCTATGATGTATTTCAGGAATCATTATTGCTTTTGATAATAAAAATATTTTAATAAAATAGACTGTAATTCTCCAGTTGAAATATTGTATGATTCAAGTCATGGTTTATTGAAGTCAGAAAATTCTAAGAAATGAATGAGTTAAGTGCTAACTTTTTCTAGCATTGCTCTAGTAGAGAATGACTGAATCAACTTCTGTGAACTATAAATTTGTCTTTTAAACATGTAAACCACACAGCTAGTTATAGTCCTGTTACCCCATTACTTCAAATAATTAGGTGATAAGGATATCTGGAAGTCAAGTTAATTTTTGATAAGTGATTATACAGAAAGAAATGCCACATAATGCTGGATGTACTAAGAAAGAAAACATCCATTTTGTTGCATTAATCCCTAAGTTGCTTAAATGTTCAATATACTTTATTCCAACTAGATGAATTTTTATCATTTAATTATTGTGCTTGTCCATTCCTCCCCAGTTTCCTTAAAAAAAAAAAAAAATCAAGTGCAGATATTGAGTAAAATCTTCTAAATTAGTGACTCCATTTGGTCTTAGAAACATGCATTTTCTTCTAATATAAATCATATATATTCAATTAAAGGTAGGGGGTGAGATAAAGGGAAAACCCTATGGTCAGGTCAGAAATGGAAAAGCTATGTCCCCTGCCATCCCTACTATTCACCATCATACTGGAAGTCCTAACTAATGCAATTAGATGAGGGGGAAAAAAAAAAAAAAGGTATATAGATTGGGAAGAAGGAAATAAATCTCCTTTTGTTCACAGATGCTATGATTTATCTATGTAGAAAATCCCAAAGAATCAACAACAAAAACTCCTGGAACTAATAAACAATACAGTAAGGTAGCAGGAAATTAGATTAATATACAAAAGTCAATTGCTTTTCTATATATCAGCAACGCACATTTAGAATTTGAAATTAAAAACAAAACAGCATTTATATGATCACACCCCTGCAAAAAAGATATATGTAAGTATAAATATAACAAAAG
The DNA here is from genome assembly GCF_000298275.1 of Orycteropus afer afer. NCBI lineage: Eukaryota > Metazoa > Chordata > Mammalia > Tubulidentata > Orycteropodidae > Orycteropus > Orycteropus afer. The sequence continues at coordinate 1,342,795 of NW_006921979.1, read as the reverse complement.
TATGTACAAGATCTATATGTGGAAAATTATAAAACTCTGATGAAAGAAATCAAAGAATTTTTAAATAAAGGGAGAGAGAGTCTATGTTCATAGATAACCCACTGCCATTAAGTCCATTCTGACTCATAACAACCCTGTAGAGCAGAGTAAACTACCCCATAGGTTTTCCAAGGCTATAAATCTTTATGGATGCAGCCTGCCTTATCTTTCTCCCATGGAGTGGCTCATGGGTTCGAACTGCTGGCCCTTTGGTTAGCAGCCCAATGTTTTAGGCACAGGGCCACAAAATCTTTCTATGTTCATGGATAGGATGACTTATATTATTAAGACGCCAATTTGACTCAGCTTGATCTACAGATTCAATGCAATCTCAATCAAAATCCCAGCAAGCTGATTCTGAAGTTTATATGGAAAGTTAAAAGGCCCAGAATAGCAACACAATACTGAAGAACAGAGTCAGAGGACTGACACTATCTGGCATCAAGGCTTACTAAAAGCTCTAGTGATCAAGACAGTGTGGTATTGGTGATGGAACAAAGAGAGAGCCCAGATATAGACCATATATGCATGGTCAATTCAGTGGAGAAAGGGTGGTCTTTTCAACAAATAATGCTGGAACAACTGGATATACACATGCAAAACATATATAAAAAATGAATGAAGCTAGACACAGCTTACATCTTTGACAAAACTTAAAATGGATAACCTAAATATAAGATGGAAAACTATCTAACTTTTAGAAGATAACACAGGAGAAAACCTAGGTGTCTTTGGGTTTTTCTTTTCCCCAGTTGCCATGGATAAAACATAACAAACACCATACATAAAAATAATTTGGATTTAATTAAAATGAAAAACTTCTGCTCTGTAAAAGACACTGTTAAGAGAATGAAAAGAAGCCACATAATAGGAGAAAATATTTAGAATCCACCTATCTGATAAAGGACTTGTATTCAAGATATATAAAGAACTCTTAAAACTCAACAATAAGAAAACATCCAATTACACAACAGGCAAAAGATCTGAACAGAAACTTCACCAAAGATGATAAAGAGATGGCACATAAACATGAAAAAACGTGCACCATCATACATCACTACCGTTAGATGCCATCGAACTGGCTCCCACTCATGGCAGCCTTATGTAAAGCAGAGTGAAACACTGCCTGGTCCTGCACCGTCTTCATGATCACTGCTGTTATTGCAGCTAGCTATTGTGTAGTGCCTTCCAACCTAGGGGCCCAACTTCTAGTACTATGATCAGACAATAATCTGTTATGATCTACCAATTTGGAGAAGTTGAGCACCAGACTTTTCTTCCTAATCTTAGTCTGGAAGTTCTGAAATCTGTTTTCCACAGGTGACTCTGCTGGTATTTGAAATACTGGTGGCATAGCTTCCAGCACCACAGCAACATGCAAGCCACCACAGCACAACTAAATGGGTGGTGGTCACATGATGTTGTTGTTGTGGTCATGTGCCGTCGAGTCGGACCTGACTCATAGCGACCCCTCCTTGGGTTTC
>NW_006921979.1:1334538-1341004 GCF_000298275.1 Orycteropus afer afer | reverse complement strand
GTTGGGCAATCCTACTTCCGTAGTGATACTGCCTCAGAAACCCAAGGAGGGGTCGCTATGAGTCGGGGCCGACTCGACGGCACATAACAACAACAACAAATAACTACAGAAGTAGGATTGCCCAACATTCTTTCCGAGGAGTGGCCTGTGGGTTTGAACCGCCAGCCTTCTGGTTAGCAGTCAAGTGCCTTAGGCACTATGCTACCAGGGCTCCTCATATGATGTTAGAGAACCACAAATCAAAACAATGAGACACCACACATATTAAAATGGCTAAAACCCGAAACACTGACGCCACCAAATGCTACAGAGGATGTGGAGCAATAGGAACTCTCATTCATTGCTGGTGGGAATGCAAAATAGTACAGCCACTTTGGAAGATAGTTGGACAATTTCTTATGAAACTAAACACAGACTTATCATATGATCCAGGAACTGTGATCCTGTTATTTACCTAAATGAAACAAAAACATATGTTCACATAAAAACCATCACGAGCGTTTATAGCAGTTTTATTCGTAATTGTCAAAAATTAGAAGCAATCAAAATGTCCTTCAATAGCTGAATGGATATGAACAGAGGTACATCCATACGATGGAGGTGTTATTCAGTGATAAAAAAATAAATAAACTATCAAACCATGAAAAAACAAGAAACTTAAATGCATACTGCTAAGTATAAGAAAGGAGGTCTGGGGGCACAGTCAAATGTCTGCTAACCAGAAGGCTGGCAGTTCAAACTCACCACCCACTCCACAGAAGAAGATGGGGCAATCTACTGCTGTAAAGACTTACTTCTTCAGAAAATCAGCAGAGGTCATTTTGAGTCGGAATCGACTTATGGCAGTGAGTTTGGTTTTTTTGGAAGTACAAGAAACCAGTCCAAGAAAGCGACATACCATATGATTCCAACTGTGTGACCTTCTGGAAAAGGCCAAATTATTTAGACAGTGAAAAGATCAGTAGTTGCCAGGGGGTCAGGGGACTGGACAAAGGATGACTAGTTAGAGCATAAGTGTGGTACAATTACTTAATACGATCAGATTACTGGGTGAGACTATGCAGATGTGAGGTGCTTGTGGCCCATGAAGGGGATTGGATACTTTGTTAAAAATGTAAGGTACATGGCACCCTTTTGGGGGTTAGACCGTGCAAGTAAGGTGTACAGAATCCTAAGGTGGGGGATTCATTAGTTTTGCCATCCTGCTGGCTTAAAGTTGAGCCATCCCGGAGGCAGAAATGGGGATCTTACTATCATTAAGAAAGAAGAGTCGGGAGTGGAGTGCATCCTTTGAACATATGATGCCTTCACTGAACCTCCTTGACCCAGGAGAGCGCTCTAACATTTTGTCAGATGGTGAAAGGCAGTGGCAGAGAAAGCACAGCAGCAGAAACAACAGACTGGCATTATGAGGCTGAGTGGTGGGCTTCCTGGCTCAGAGAATCCTGAGCAGCTTTAGGCTGGAGGCTTACTGGCAGAGTGAGGTGTGGTAGCATAGTGCCTAAGGCACTTGACTGCTAACCAGAACCAGCCACTCCTCGGAAGAGTAGTGATACTGCCTCAGAAACTCAAGGAGGGGTTGCTATGAGTCGGGTCCAACTTGACGGCACATAACAACAACAAGAACACTGGCAGAACTAAAAGTGCTTTTAACACTTGCCCAAGCATGGCAAGGGCCAAGGGCTGCCAGGTTGAGGGCAGAGTGCCTGCAGGCACTGCTTAGAAGAGGCTGTCCTGATTGAAAAACTGTATCCCGAGTTGTTTCTGATCCTCAGCTGTAACCTGTTACTTCCCAAATAAACCCCATAATTATGAGAACTACCTGCAGGTGTGTGGCCACTGCAACGAATTATCAAACCCAGCACACAATATAGAGTGCTGTGAGAGGTACACTTGGCATCAAAATTGCTAAAAAAGTTAAGAGGGTGGCAGCATGTCTCTTAGGAATCAGACTTGGGCAACTGATGCTAATGGCGATTCTCTTCGCGCCTCATGAAGTTAGAGGAGATCAGATGATTCTGCCCCCACACCCTTTTGCAGTATGGCATTTTTAGGACAGTTAATCTACTTTGTAGGATACTGTTATCGTGGACATATGACATTAATCACTTGTCAAAACCCATAAGACTGTACAACACTAAGAGTAAACCCTAAACTATGGACTTTAGTTAATAATAATGTATCAATATTGGAGTTAAGTATAACAAATGTACAATAGGAATGAAAGGTGTTAACAGGAGAAACAATTCATAGTAATGTGTAAGGAAAGGGGTAAATGGGAAACTCTACAATTTTTTTGTAAACCTAAAACTGCTGTAACAGTCTATAAATAAATAAAAAGCAAGGTAAGAAAATAAAGTTGCCTTTTATATCATTTCTTAATCTAAGTGAGTGGAAGGAGAAATGGTTAAACATTTGCTGCTAACTGCAAAATTGGTAGTTTGAACCACCCAGTGGCGACAAGGGAAAAGACTGGCAAACTGCTTCTGTTAAGATTACAGCCAAGAGAGAAAAGGCGTATGACAAAATCCAACACCTATTCCTGATAAATACATTGCACGAAACAGGAATAGAAGGGAAATCCCTCAAGAAACACAGTTAAGGGCATAGACACAAAACCAATGGCCAACACTATTCTCAATGGAGAGACTGAAAACATTTCCCTTATGAATGGGTACCAGACAATGATAAGGACCTCTGGTGGTGCAGTGCCTAAGGCATTTGGCTGCTAACCAGAAGGTTGGCGGTTCAAACCCACCAGCCACTCTGCAGAAAGAAGACTGGGCAATCTACTTCCGTAAAGATTTACCACCTCAGAAACCCAATGGGGTTACTATAAGTTGTGATCAACTTGATGGAAGTGAGTTTAGGTTTTAGTTTGAGATAAGGATGCCCCTTATCCCCACTCTATTCAATACTGTATTGGAAATCCTTGCCAGAGCAATAAAGCAAGAAAGGAAAATAAAAAGCATCCAAATCGGCAAAGAAAAAGCAAAACTATCTCTATTTGCAGATGATATGATCTTATACATAGAAAATCCTAAAGACTCAGAAAGAAAATTACTGGAACTAATTGATAGTGTCAGCAAAGTGGCAGAGTACAAGAACAACATAAAAAATTAGTTGGATTCCTTTTCACTAAAAAAGAGAAATCTGAAAAGGAAATCAGGAAAAGAAACCATTTACAATAACCACCCACAAAAAATGTACTTAGAAGTAAATTTAATCAGAGACACAGACATCTATACAAAGAAAACTACAAAACACTTTTACAGATTTAAGAATAGGGACTTCCGGTAAAATGGAGAAATAGGCAGACAAGCGACACAGACTCTCTTCAACAAAGAAAAGAAAAACCAATTGACAGAGATACAGACGATAATCCTGGAACCCTGAGCTTTGAAAGGAATTATACAGAGGTGGGTTAGGCACCAACTAGTGGAAAAACCAGAAGGTCTGGTAGTGGAGTGCCTAAGGCACTTGACTGCTAACCAGAAGGCTGGTGGTTCAAACCCACCAGCTACTCCTCGGAAGGAAGATGGGGCAATCTACTTCCATAGTAATACTGCCTCGGAAACCCAAGGAGGGGTCGCTATGAGTTGGGTCTGACTTGAGGGCACATAACAACAGTGGAAAAACCTGAACAAAAACATTGAGTACAGAGACGGTCGGAACTGTGCACTGTTAGCTACTCTGATGGGACCAACAGACTATATATTTCCAAGTGGTGCTGGGGACCTAAGAATTGACCTAAAGATCAGTCCTGATCACCAAGGGCTGCAGGGACAACTGCTCTGGTGGCCTATGACTAGGAAGGGAAACAGCAAAGAGGGAGACAACCTGAATTGTGGACTTTCTGCTGTCCAGAGGGTGCAGCAATTTTGATTGTTTACACGTGGCAGCCATTTTGGATATTTAAAGTGACCGAGGGCTCAGTCATTTTGAATGCTTACAAGTGACAACCATTTTGGATTTTAAAGTGATAGCATTCTCATTCAGATTCCAGGGACCTAAGACCAGGCTCTCTTTGCCAGGAGTGGCAAGGATATATGAGAGGCTGACAACACGAAAGGAGACAGGTGGTGAGTGTATAAGTGCTGTCAACTAGTGAATAGAGGAGCACAGCACAGTACTCTGCCTGTATATATAACATACAAACAAAATAAAGAAAACGAAAATTGTGGGCAAGTCACTTGAATATACACTCACCAATTAAATATAAACACAAAAATGCCACAATGCCTCGGAGACAACAGAGCATCACAGTCCACAAAAACAAGCAAGATAAAGCAGGAGAAACAAGGGACCAGGATACAGACCCAAAATACATCCCGGAGGAAGATGCAGCATTGGAACTCCCTGATAAAGAATTCAAAAGAATTATATTTAGCTATCTTCAAAGGATTGAGAGACAGACCAAGGAAAACACAGACAAAACCCTAGAAGAATTATGGAAGAAAATACAACAACAAAATGACAAAATAAACAAAAAATTAGAAATGATTCTAAATCTACAGATAGAAATCCAGAAGATTAATACTAAATTGTCAGAAACAGATAACCCATTGAAAGGGCAAAGGAGTAGAATTGATACAATGGAAGACAGAATTAATGAGACTGAAGACAAATACCTGAATACTTCTTTGGAAAGAGATCAATCAGAAAAAAGATCAAAACAAAATGAAGAAAGCCTAAGGTTCATGTGAGATATCATCAAAAGGAATAATCTACGTGTCACTGGAATTCCAGAACAGGAAGAGAAAAATGAAACCACTGAGAAAATTGTCCAAGATTTGTTGGAGGAGAACTTCTCTGATACGTTGAAAAGATGAGAATATATCCATTCAGGAAGTCCAGCGAACCCCAAACAGGATAGACCCCAAAAGAAAATCACCAAGACATATCATCATCAAACTCACCAAAACCAAAGACAAAGAAGGAATCAGAAGAGAGCAGCACGGGAAAAACGAAAAGTTACCTACAAGGGGCGACCAGTAAGATTAAGCTCGGATTTCTTGACAGAAACCATGCAGGCAAGAAGACAGTGGGATGGTATATATAAAACACCGAAAAAGAAAAATTTCCAACTAAGAATTATGTACCCAGCAAAACTGTCCTTCAAATATGATGGTGAAATTATGACATTTCCAGATAAGCAGAAATTAAGGCAATTTGTTAAAACCAGACCAATCTTACAAGAGATGCTAAAGGGAGCCCTTTGGCCAGAGAAGCAACAACAACCAACAACTGATCACTAACACACTTGATGATGTAACCCAGAAACCAACCCAGTTATGGAAGTATCCAAAGTAAATAAGCCTGTAAGATTGTAAACAGGTAACCAGAGACATCAATTGACAAATGAGGACAACTACAGACCAAAAAGAGGGAAAAGACTGTGTCATTACAGAACTTCTAGATGGTAGGAAGTCAAGACAACTACAAGATAGAACAGACTGTTCTAAACTTGGGAAGAAAACTATAAATCACAGGATAACCTCAAAGAAAAATGATAAACCTTCACATCAAAAAAGAGGACCAGCATAAATAAATATTCAGCAAATACTAAAACAATAGCAATGAAGGAAGTGATAACATGATTCATAAACAAAATGAGCTCAGCATAGAAAATTATATGGAACAAAGAAATTGACACATCAAGAAAGCACATGACAAAAATGACAGCAACAAATTCATATTTGCTGATAATTACGTATCTGGCAAGGGACTTATCTCTAAGATTGATGGGAAACTCCAACCCCTCAACAGCAAAGGAATTAACAATCCAATTGAAAAATAGGCAGAAGACATGAATAGACACTTCAGCAAGGAGGATATTCAGGTGGTCAGCCAATACATGAAAAGATGCTCACAATCAATGGCCATCAGAGCTATGTAAATCAAAACAACAATGAGATATACTGTCTCACCCCAGCACTGATGGCAAGGTTCAATGAGACAGAAAATAAATGCTGGTGGGGATATGGAGAGATTGGGACTCTCATACTCTGCTTGTGTGACTGTGAAGTAACACAACCACTGTTGAAAGCAATATGGCGATTCCTTAGAAAGTTGAAATTGGAGATACCATTTGACCCAGCAATCCCATTACTAGGTATATATCCTAGAGAGGTGAGAGCCAGGATAGGAACAGATATATGCATGCTCATGTTCATCACAGAACTATTTACAATAGCAAAAAGACGGAACCAACCTACGTGCCCATCAGCGGTAGAGTGAATGACCAAAGTATGGTACATACACATACTGGAATGCTATACACACTAAAGAATAACGTAGAGTCTGCAAAACACCGCATAATATGAACTTGGAGGACATTATGCTGAGTGAAATGGGTCAATCACAGAAGGACAAATATAGTATTAGTTCGCTGGTGTGGAGGGGGTCAAGGAAAGGTTTATATATGGAGGGAAACTTTCTTTGTGGGTTGCCAGGGGTGGGAGGG
>NW_006921979.1:1331769-1333873 GCF_000298275.1 Orycteropus afer afer | reverse complement strand
TACTTCCGTAGTGATACTGCCTCGGAAACCCAAGGAGGGGTCGCTATGAGTCGGGGCCGACTCGACGGCAAACAACAACAACAACAAAAAGGGGCAAAGGTATGATAACTTCTTGGCCAGAGTCAACCACCCTAAGGGAGGGAGTAGTTGGACCTGTGGGTTTGGGACCAAGCAGGGGACATCAAGCTCAATTGGCATAACCCACTATACAAAACATTGTTCCACCTCCTACTTTGGCAAGTAACGACTGGGATTTTAAAAGCTAGCAAGCTGCTATCTAGATGCAACAATGGGTCTCTCCTCGTCCAGAGCTAAGAAGAATGAAGAAAACCAATGACGCATGGAAACAATTAGTACAAGGGACTAGTAGACCATGCAATCCTCAGCCTATATGACCATGAGACTTGAGGAACTAGATGGTGCCCAGCTACCACTGTCAACAACAAGGAAAGAGATCAGTCCAGGAGATCCTAGATAGAGTGGGAGAACAACGTGGAACAAACCTCAAAATCATAAAAAAAAAAAAAAAACGACCAGGTTTGCTGGTTTGGTAGAGCCTGGTGAGACCCCTGAGACTATGGCTCCTAGATACCCTTTAGGTCTGGAATTGAACTCACTCCCATGGCTTCCAGACAAACAAGAGACATATAGGGTGAACACTTATATCAGGTAGATATCCACCTTACAGCGATCAAACGTGGGAGAACAAAAGGGCAGTGTTTCCACAGGGAGATAGGTCAGGGGGCAGGAAAGTGTAGGAAAAGAGGACAAAGGGAAGAGGTTAACTACAGGGAGGAAGCGGGAGAGCTGTTACACTGTGGCAAACTGAAGTCAATGTCATGAAATAAAATGTGTATGAACTGCTGTATGGAAAATGAATTTTCTCTGCAAACTTTCACCCAAATCACAATTAGGAAAAAAAAAAAAAAAACCAACCAACCAAACAGCCCGGTACTGGTAGAAGACACAGACCAATGGAACAGAACTGAGAACCCAAAAGTAAATCCATCCACCTATAGACAGCTGATCTTTGACAAAGGGCCAACACTTATTATTATGGGGAAAAGATGGTCTTTTTAGTAAGTGGTGCTGGCAAAATTGGATATCCATCTGCAGAAAAATGTAATAGGACCCATACCTCACATCATATACAAAAACAAACTCAAGGGAGAGTTCTGGTAAGATGGCAGAATAGGCAGAAAGACTGCGCAGACCCGTTTCAACAAAGAAAAGGGGAACCAATTAACACAGACACAGAAGATAATCCTGGACCCCTGAGCTTTGAAGGGAAAGATACCCAAGTGGACTAAACTGCAACTAGCAGAAAATACCAAGAAAAGAGACATAGGGAGCTGCGATCTGGCAGTGATCATGACGGCACAGACAGCTTGGATATTGCCAAGTGGTGGTAAGACCTAAGAATTAACACAAAAATCAGCCCTACTAGCCAGGGACTGCATGGAGGACTGCTCTGGTGGCTGGGGAATAACAGGGAAAGCAGCAAAGAGGATGGTGGGCTGAGCTGTGGACTTCTGTCTATCTGGAGGGCGCAGCCATTTTGAATGTTTACAAGCAGCTTGAGCATTTTGGATATTTAAAGTGACAGCATTCTGCCAGATTCCAGGGACTTAAGAACAGGCTCCACTTGCCAGTAATCCTGAGGACATTCTGGACCTGGACAACTGGAAAGGTGTGACATTCTCCTTGTCACTTTTATACCCCACATCCTCTTGGTGAAGGGAGGTGTGGCCATCCCTCACTCCCACCCACCTTCTGGGAGTGCAGGAACTCCACCCAAGTCTGTGTGCTCAGATGGAGCCTGGGTGCCCTGCCCCCAATGTTTTTTTTTTCTTTTTTCTGTTTTTAGTTTGTTTTTCTCTGTTTTAAAACTACTATTATCATTATTACTTTTGTAATACTAGATATCTATTTGCAGAAAAATGAAACAAGATCTGTACCTCACACCATACACAAAAACAAACTCCAGATGGATCAAAGACTTAAATGTGAAACCTAAATCTATAAAGTTCCTCAAGGAAAAACTACGGGCAAATTTAGGGGCCTTTATACATGGCATAAATAGACTATCAAGCATAACCCAAAA
>NW_006921979.1:1304008-1330479 GCF_000298275.1 Orycteropus afer afer | reverse complement strand
CTCGGGATCACAGTCGCAGGGGACATCAAGCTCAATTGGCATAACATACTATACAAAACATTGTTCCACCTCCTACTTTGGTGAGTATTGAGTGACTGGGATCTTAAAAGCTTGCAAGCAGCCATCTACATGCAATGATGGGTCTCTCCTCATGCAGAGGAAAGATGAAGAAAACCAAAGGTTCATGGACAGAATTAGTCCTAGCAACTGGTACACCATGCGATCCCATAGCCTATACAACTATGAGACCAGAAGAACTACATGGTGCCCGGCTACCAATATCAACCACTTGGAGGGAGATCTATGTAGGAGACACTGGTTAGAGAGGGAGAACAATGTGGAACAAAACTCAAAAGCATTTGGGAAAAAAAAAAAGGGAGACCAGGTTTGCTGGTCTGATAGAGCCTGGTGGAACCACTGTGACTATGGCCCCTAGCTGTCCGTCAGGTCTGGAATTGAACTCACACCTGTGGCTTCCAGCCAAGCAAAAGACAGCCACAGGAGTTGAATATTTACCTGAGGTAGATACACTCCTTGGAGAGAACAATCATGGGAGAAAGAAGGGCTGTTTATGCAGAGGGAGACAGCTGAGGGGGCAGGGGTGCTTGGAGGGATGGACACAGGGAAAAGGTGACTGTCGGGAGGAAGTGGGAGAGGAGCTGTTGCATTGTGGTGAATTGTGGTCAATGTCATGAGACAAAGTATATGTGAACTGCTGTATGGGAAGTGAATTTGCTCTGTAATTTTCATCCAAATCACAAAAAGTACAAAACCAAAACAAAACAAAAAAACAAACTCAAGTTGGATCAAAGACCTGAACATAAAACCCGAAACCATAAAGACCATCAATGAAAAAAAAAGGGGTGGGTTGGGGTGGTGGAACTTAGGGCTCTAATTCAGGGCATAAATATACTATGAGATATAACTAAAAGTACATAAAAACCAGAAGACAAAATAGATGCCTGGGACTTCCTAAAAGTCAGACACTTATGCATATCAAAAGATTTCACCAATAGTAAAACAGTAACTGACAGACTAGGAAAATTTTTTGACACAACATATTGGACAAGGGTCTAATGTCTAAAATTTATAGAAAACTTCAGTAACTTAATAACTAAATGACAAATAATCCAATTAAAAGATGGGCAGAGGACACAAACAAGGACTTTACCAAATAAGACATTCAGGCAGCTAACAAATACATGGAGAAATGCTCTGGATCATTAGCCATTAGAGAAACGCAAATCAAAACAACAATGGTATCTCTCATCCCAGCACTAATAGCAAATTTCATGAAAACACAAAACAAATGCTGTTGAGAGTGTGGAGAGACCGTAACCCTCATACACTACTGGTGGGATTGTAAAATGGTGCAACCACAGTGGAAAATGGTATAGCATTTTTTTATAGAAATACAGTATGACCCAGCAATCCCCCTACTAGGTATGTTGTTGTTGTTGTTATGTGCCGTCGAGTCAAACCCGACTCATAGCGACCCCTCCTTGGGTTTCCGAGGCAGTATCACTACGGAAGTAGGATTGCCCAACCTTCCTTCCGAGGAGTGGCTGGTGGGTTTGAACCGCCAGCCATCTGGTTAGCAGGCAAGTGTCTTAGCCACTATGCTACCAGAGCTCCTATGCACACTCATTTTCATCACAGCACTATTCACAATATCAAAAATATAGAAACAACCTACATGCCCATCAATGGAGAAATCTATCAACAAACTGGTACACACAAAGGAAAACGATGCAATCTTGAAGAACAACGATGAATCTGTAAAACATTTCATAACATGGGTGAACTTACAGACCATTAAGATGAGTGAAGTCAGTGAATTACAAAAGGGCAAATATGAGACCACTATTGTAAAAAGTCAAGAAAAGGGTTTCACAAAAAAATATTCTTTGATGGTTACCAGATGGGTAAGGAAGGGAGGGCAAACCATTAAATAGAGGGTAAAAAACCCCTATTAACTTAGGTGAAGGGAAAAAAAAGAAAATCCTATTGAGCACAATTCTACTCTGGTATAAATGGGGCACCATGAATCAGAACTGACTCCAAAGGAAATTTTTTTTTCCTTAAGTGCACTGAGCACTATGCTAAGAAGCTGTGGTTGTGTAGTGGTTGAGGCATTTGGCGGCTAACCAAAACATCAGTGGTTTGAATCCACTAGCTGCTCCACAAAAGACAAGGCATTCTGCTACTGTAAAGATTTAAACTGCCTTCGAAACCCAATGGAGATTGCTGAGTCAGTATTGACTGATGGCAATGAGTGGGAAGCACTATCCTAGACGCTTTGCCTGGGCCCTCAATTTTGCTCTTCTTTGGGGTTTTCCTAAATAAGTAGCATTGCCCAGGTCGGGGGGTGGGGGTGGATTTTGAGACATCAGAGGAACGCACTTCCCTGAACAGCGTCTTCACAAAATAAAAAGATGATAGCCAAGAAAACCCTACGAGGCAAAACCCTTCTGTCACATGGGGCTGTTACATGTCAGAAACTGACTTGATGGCACCTACCATCAATGGAAGGGGGAGGTTTCTTTCACCACTGAAAAACAGAATATATAGGGCTGATTGGATTTGGCTTAACAAAAGTGGAAGGTCATTCAGCAGGTTGACAACAGTTAATAGCATTCTGCTACTACATTGGTTCTGGAGTTGTGAGTCTAGTGTAGACTAGACCTTCTAGTGACTGATCTCATCTTCATAATAACAATCATTTATACTCTCAGCTTTCTTCCCTACCCCCAGGCCACTCACTCCTGACTTTCTTCTTTTTCTTTCTCCATACTTCATCTTTACAAAAATAACTTCACTCAAGGTCATGGTTTCAGTTGCCTCCTCTATGTTCAAGGTCCAAGTGTTCAAATACTATCATTTACCATAAATTTTGTTATCAAAAAGTTCTTTCACATATGTACCAAAAACAGGATTCCTTGCCAGCTTCTCTATTTTATCATTAATGCTCCATCCCTCTGGTTCTAATATAATCAGGTATTCCACTGTTTCCCTTCAGCCTGCATGTCTAAGCTATCAATCAATTCTCTAGTTAATCCTTTGCAAAATTTCTTGGGCTCCAGTCCTTACAACAGCTACAATCCTGAATCATTTCATGCTTACCTAACCAAAGCAGCCTACAAACCAGTTGGGTTTTCTATAGTTCTATTATTACCCCTTCCTGGGCTCTCTCTCAAACAACTGCCAAAATATGCTGCTTTAGTCTTATCATTCCCATGTAGAACAGTACAGAGGCTCCTTGGTAACTACCCTCACTATACAGTATCCATATAATTGTACTTCATTTGTAGATACTAATTTTCTCAGCAAGCCATACAATTTGCCATCATTGGTTGACTGGCTCGGGGAATCTAACAAATTGCAATACTGCTAACCAGAAGGCTGGTGGTTCAAACCCACCAGCCACTCCTTGGAAGGAAGATTGGGCAATCTACTTCCGTAGACACCTCGGAAACTCAAGGAGGGGTCACTATGAGTCAGAAACGACTTGATGGCAGTGAGTTTTAATCTGTAAAACTCAGAAATATAGTCCATATAGTTTATAGGAAAATACAATTTGTACTATTACACTTAGATACAAGTTACTAAAATTTAGTTCATTTGATAGCTTTTATTTGATCTTTCCCAACACTGGCATGTAAGGCCTTTGCCAGCAAAGATTGGGTTTTTATCAGTTGCTCTTTCCTGCCCCCTGACCCAAGCCCAATGCTCTGCACATTGAAAAAATATGATAGTAAATTTTCCTATTTTGAAATTAGTGCCTACAGGGGACTTAAACTACCACACTATAAAAAGAAGTCTTAAGGGTAATAATGGCAGATGACAAAACCATGAAAGGCTTTTAATCTCTATTTAAAACTGCTGTTAACTTTGAACCTAGGTGAACATATTATTTACATAAAAACCCTGTAAGATCTGTGTTTTCAGAAATAAATGTACATTTTGCCATAAATGCAGAATATGAGTAATTATCTATATTCTATATTAAAATCAGGTTACACTAGGTTCATCATGAAACAGGGAAATTCTCTCCACACCCTTTTACACAAATCAGAATAAAGTAATAACTGTCTATAATTTTCAAACATATAAAAAATGATACCATGCTTTTCTAAAATCGTTACTGTCCCCAAAACAAAGCTTTCAGAAATTTTGACAGATTTTGTTAGAACTACAGCTTTGCTCATTTGCCAACTTCCTGTCTTCCACACTAGAATGCAAGCTCCGTGCAGGCAAGGCAAGCACATCCCTGCTAGCCTCAGCATTGTGAATAGTGCCTGCAACATGATAAACACACAATATGAGAACTGAATGATGAATGTATAATTTGATTTTAGAAAACAAAAATCAGGTGTATATATCCCCAATTTTGGATAAAATCTGTAATTCCTAAGGCCAATTACTATTAGCCACTAACAAAGATGTTTCAAGGGACCAAGTTCAAAATATTTGCAGTATGGAGGATACTTTAAAAAACCCATGGATTTTCTCTTAGTAGTCACTTAAGGGAATATATATTTAGTTCTATTCTCAATCTACCACAATTCTCTCACACACTCCTAAAATATGAGATGTACTGATGCACTGTAACAAATTATAAAACAGATTTATTTCAATTTGAGTCCTTTAAATCACAATTTGTTATGGCTCACTGATTTAAGAGACAAAGCCGGCAAACACCTTAAAATTTCTAAGGTAGTAGGAATAGTATTCATTATAAAATACTACAACTCCTTTTCACATTTCTAAGATTTAAAAGAAAGGAGACAAAATAATGGTTGGAAATTCATGACAATACAGATTAAAGCAAACTCAGTGAAAAATATTGCAGTGATGAATTTTGACTTTGCTATCCCACATCTAAGAAATGATTAAATAAACAGTACATAACTTTCTAATTATGAAGTCCACATGCAGTACATTATATATTTATTTACATTTAAGAAAAAAGTTGTACTAATATGAAGTTTCAAACAGGATTTATACTATTTTTTAAGAAAAATGTAATGAAGTATCTTCTAAACATTCAAGTTTTTCCAAGTTTACTTGGGAACATGAAAATGAACTCATGGCTTTATGGCTGAACTGTTTTATTATTTTTCCATCTAAGGACCAGAAAAGGCCACCTACATGGTATGTATTTCCAAGCTGCAACTACTGTTTAATAGGGAAGAAAACAGTGCTTTTTGGCAAACCACAATCCTTTTTCCATCACATATTCATATAAATATTCAGACTAGTACTGGCGTTCACTTCTCTTTTTTAACTCTTTTAAAGTAGGTGCTATTATTAATCCCATTTTATAGATGAGGCAACCAAGGTCACATGCTAAGATGTGGCAAAACTGGGACCAGAAACTCACAAATTCTGGTTCCAAAGCCCACATCCATATTTGATACATTAATCTGTCCAATTTGTATCACTAAAGCTCATCTAAAACTTGTGTTGTTTCTCACCAGATCAGTAGTTTCTAACCACAGTGATTTTGCCCTTCAAACTCTCCCCCCAAGGGGGATTTGACAATGTCTGGTGATATGCTTAGAGCATTTGGCTGCTAACCAAAAGGCTGGCAGTTTGAACTCACCAGCTGCTCTTTGGCAGGAAGACGTGGCACTCTGCTTCTGTAAAGATTTACAGCCTTAGAAACACTATGGGGCAATTCTACTCTGTCCTCCTAAAGGGTCACTGTGAGTCGGAATTAACTTGACCGCGGTGGATTTGGTGTTTCATAGACATTTTTGTAAATATTGTTTGCAGACATTTTTGGTTGCCATAGCTTGGGGTAGGAAGTGTTACTGGCATCTTAGTGAATGGAGGGCAAGGATGATGCTAAATGTTCCATAATGCACAGGACTGCCACTCCCTGCAATGCACTGTAAATTCCAGGTGTGCAGGGTCTTAGTTGGTCTTGGTTGCTACTGTATCCTTATCCCTAGAAAAACGTTGGACACAGTAAGTACTTAAATATCTGAACATTTATCCATTCTTAACAGCCTAGAAAAGAGCTATGGTGGGACAATGGTTAAGGCATTTGGCTGCTAACCAAAAGGTCAACGGTTTGAACCCGTGGGAGAAAGAGATGGCAGTCTGCTTCTGTAAATATTTACAGCTTTATAAACAATTCTACTGAGTCCTATAGGACCACTATGAGTTGGAATAAACTAGACTGGAGCGGGTTTTCTTTTTTTAAGAGTCTAGAACTGTGTATTCTATGTATCTGGTAGGTCAACAAGTATTAAAAACAACTGAATGATGGCAGTGGACTCAAAGAGAGTCAAATGAATGTATTATTATTGTTAGGTGTTGTCAAGGTGATTTTTGACTCATGGTGTCCCCATGTGGCAGAGCAGAATTGCCCCATAGGATTTTCTAGGTTGTGATCTTTACAGGAACAGAATGCCAGGTCTTTTTCCTCCTGAGCTGCTGGGAGGGTTGGAACCACTAACTTCAGTTAGCAGCCGAGGGCTTAACTGTTGTGCTATCAGGGCTCTTTAAATGGATTTACAAGACATAATAAAGTGTTACGTTGTTGTTGTTATTTGCCCGTTGAGTCAGCCCTGACTCATAGCGACCCCTCCCTGGGTTTCCGAGGCAGTATCACTACAGAAGTAGGATTGCCCAACCTTCCTTCCGAGGAGTGGCTGGTGGGTTTGAACCGCCAGCCTTTGGTTAGCAGTCAAGTCCTTAGCCACTATGCTACCAGAGCTCCACAACTCCACCGTTTTTCACTCAAATGACTGCTAAGTAAAACTAATTCCAGCAAACAAGTCTCTTATTTAAGCAGGCTTCTGGAAGGACATACATTACATTTTTCTTCAGGTCTTTAAATACATGTGAGTAAAATATGTATGTAAGGAGTAAGACTTTTTTTCCTCTTAAGTGAAAATGTCTTAAAATCAAAGTCCAATGCAAACAGCCTGTATTTAGGGAATTGTTGTTGTTGCTATGTGCCATCGAGTCAGTCCCAACTCATAGCGACCCTTCCCCTCGGGTTTCCGAGGCAGTATCACTACGGAAGTAGACTGCCCCATCTTCCTTCTGAGGAGTGGCTGGGGGGTTTGAACCGCCAGCCTTCTGGTTAGCAGTCAAGTGCCTTAGCCACTATGCTACCAGAGCTCCCATTTAGGGAATTAGCAGACTCTAAATGAGATAGTATCACTAATTAATTGCTGATACGCTTCAGCAACTGGCATATACTTAGAGAAAGTTTAAGAGTTTGTTTATAAATTTCATAAAACAATTGACTAAGACAAGAAAAACAGATCTATTACTTAGAAAGAAAGTAGTACCAAGTCCACTTCATTTGAAGATTTTTGTATTCTAAGTATAACTTCATCCCACATTAAAAAAAAAAAATCCATCATTTTAATATCTGTCAAAGTATTTTAAATCCTTCCTACTTCACCCCAAAGAGCTATTGATCATTACCCAGAAGGCATTTGCTCATAAGTAATACTGCTTGATTTACAAAATTCTTTCCCAAGGAAAAGTTCAAAAGGTGGTTATGTTGATTTTCAAATAATACTAGAAAAAAATCTAACATCTTTCACTCATCATTCCTGTAATTAATAAGTTTGGCTTGCCCAAAATGTTAAATTATGAAACCACACTGTAAAATGCACCTATTACATTTAAAAAGAAGTTAAACCCATATTTATTTACTAGCATTGCTAAACATTACACAAAACATTCAAGTGGCAAGTAATTATAATGCAAGCCCTTGCATGGCAATCCAAATTTATTGAACTACTGATGCTAAGTTATACAAAATTGCACCACTTTAATTAAGGCTTTTAGTTTACATTTGGCCACCTCCAAGTAGTTGTAACATTAGGTTGGTCAATTTAAATACTGTGGCTCCCTGTTGAAAAGACACACAATCTTTACACCCAAACGTTAATGCATACAAAGCAACAAGGCATTGTTAAATAAAACAGCAATAGTTACTGCAACTTAGGCCTTGTGACCAATTACACATGATTAAAATTACTTCCCACATTCACATCCACAGTACTCGTCCACCATTTAACATCTCAACCAAAACGTTACACATGTGAAACAATCACTAACAGGCAAAAATACTAAACCTGTATATTTGGTATTGCAAATACACTTATGCATGAGCAAGCAAGGGATTCACAGTGAGAATCTACAGCTGCAGAAGCCTGAAAATGATTTACAAAAATTGTTAAATCATTAAAAAATTGTTTGAAAATATACACTTCTTGTTGTAGACCCCCACTGTACACACAACTATAAACATTGTTCCCTATGTAAACAAAAAAGGAAACACATAATAAGAGATTTGAAAAGTCTGGACATTTCCTTCCCAACAGATATTAAAGGCAACGTCTTTAATCTAAGACATACTGAAAGGACTATCATATTTTAAAGACAAGATCACTGTCTCCACAGGTTTTTCAAAAATTAAAAAAACTATATAGCTGTGTTAATCAAAGCGCTGATTTTGTACAATACAATGATAATGACCTTGAATTTCTTTAAAAAAAGAAAAAAATTACAATAAGCTACAAGTATCAAAGAAGCAAAGTTATCTGGAGTAGTCTATATAGGAGCTCTTTGGACTTTCTTTTATTATGCTAAAATAGTGGTGCTTTTAGGATTTACATTATTGTACTCTCCAATACAAAGTATGGGGTATGTTAAAGTATACAGTACACCATTTTCATACATGTACAACATTGGTGGATGAAGAATGTCTCTTAGCAGTAATACTGGATGTAGCCTCTGGTTTTACCAGTTGCATACTCTAGGACTATTATATAAGTAAAAATCTCTCTTGTGATACTGCAAAGTGATCAGAATGTGCAAACTGATGTAGTAGCTTTCATCTGCCTCTTAAAGGGTACCACCACAGGAAAGTCCATTTAAGATGTTGTAGGTTTAACAAAGTTGGAATGCTGGCACTGTTGAATTGGGCAACAGTTCTTCAGACCTGCCAAACAGAAAAAAATCAATTAATTAAAAAAAAAAAAAAATGAGTTGAAGAAAGCACATTAAAGATCCAAGGGAACACATTAAGTCTTAAAGCACTGAACTGAATGTAACAGAGTCTTGTCCTAATTATTACATTAATGACAATATAACACAGGTCATAGCAACATACTGCATGAGTAGACATTTTAATCCAAAAAGATAATCTTTTCCAGTGCCACACTGAAAGACTGTTTTTGTTTTATGGGCAAATGAAAATTTTAGATATAAAAAAAGGAAGTACCTTTGTGTAAATTTCTATTACTACCTTCCAAAGATTAATGGAACTCCATTAAAATTTATCCTTATTAGAATAGGCTAAAAGACAGATAGATATTTACTAAGAAAACGGGTGAACCTCTCATAGTACAATCCTGGAATTACACTGTAAAAATATAGAATGTACATCAGGGTTTCTAGTATCAGAACATCAAGACCTTTCTTCTTTACTCTTTTAATAAAACAAGCTAAGAAGTTGGCTCTGGGAACTAGAAAATATAAGTGTCTATACCAAGATGGCTATAACTTTACAACTGATAGTTATAGACTGTCTAATTCTAGATTTACACAGATTCTATCAACTTTAAGATGGCTATCAGGAAAAGCTGTTATTATACTTAAATCATATGTAATTAAACTGTTAAAAATTATTAGTAAATATAGTAAAATCGAAATTCACTGCCTGCTAACTACTTATGTAGTTTGGATGATTTTCTGCATATATACCTTGGCTAAAAAAAAGTTTCCTTTCATTGATTTTTTTTTTTTTTTTAAATCCTGGAGTTCAGGCTTATTGTAAGCTCCAGAAACAGTTGTTAATATAGATGTGGCTGAAATAATCTGCACAAATGTGTTGAACTTTAGGCCCTCATTTAGAGCCTGAGATCTCAATAAGCTTGGTAATCTAGTTTTCCTAAATTGTAGCAGACTAGATGTAGCATATCAGAAAGAACAGATGTATTTTGAGTTCAGGCACAAGTGTGCTGTTGAGAATGGGCACATGGACATGAATGAGTGTATCAGCAATGAGAGGATGTACTGCTAAACAGAAAGCCTTAAACAGAGGGACAGAAACTCTAAAAGATACAGAACCAGAGTGATATAGTAACAAGGGCCATTTAACGTAGGGGGAAGCAAGGCCACAGACTTCAACAGTTCTCAAGGATAAGAGTACAGAAAATAATAGTTTAATGACAACTGAGCAAGAAATCTTCACCTTTGGCATAACAGCAGGAGCTAACAGTTGAGCATTTATTATGTACTATGCACTGATCTAATGCTTTACAAGTATTAAAACTCATTTGTTTTCAAAATCTATATGAAAATGTTGTGTGCTCAGTTTTCCTTTGCTGTCTCACCTCTGGGCTTTTGTATTAGTGGTTCCTTCCCTTCAGGGGCTAACTTCTACTTGTTTTATAGATCTTGGCTTGGATGTCTTACTGACAGACTTTCCCGCAGCCCTCAGTCCATGTCTGACAAGTCTGATGCCCCAGTTATACACTCTTAGAATAGCCACAATACCACAGTGTATAGCATGGAGTTGGGAGCTAGCCTATCTGGATTCAAATTCTGGCTGTGTTATTTATTAATTATATGGCCTTAAGAAGTAATTTAATCCTTCTGTGCCTCAGTTCTCTCATTCCTACAACAAGAATAGTAATGATACCAGTATCATAGAGTTGTTGTGAGAATTCAATGGATATGTAGAGAGTACTTAGGTTTCCGAGGCAGTACCACTATGGAAGTAGATTGCCCCGTCTTCCTTCAGAGGAGTGGCTGGTGGGTTTGAACTGCCAGCCTTCTGGTTAGTAGTCAAGCGCCTCAGGCACTATACTACCAGAGCTCCTCTGTTGTTGTTGTTATGTGCCGTCAAGTCAAACCCGACTCATAGCGACCCCTCCTTGGGTTTCTGAGGCAGTATCACTACGGAAGTAGGATTGCCCAACCTTCCTTCCGAGGAGTGGCTGGTGGATTTGAACCGTCAGCCGTCTGGTTAGCAGGCAAGTGTCTTAGCCACTATGCTACCAGAGCTCCTCTAGGTGGGTCTAAACTGAAAACCTTTTAAATAGGTAAAACTTAACCGTTTTTGCCACCCAGTGACTCAAAAGAGCACCTGGACTATGGTAAATGTCTTAAATGTTAGATGATGTTATTATTACTACCAACCCTGGATTTATCTCATCATAGCATTTATCATATTTTCCAATTGTTTCTCTACCTTCTTCACTAGACTTTAATTAGCTTCACAAGGTTAGGAGAGAAGGTTGGTCCTGTTCTCCACTGTTAACGCCAGTATCAACCAGCGCCCTATTGGGCATTAAGTATTTATTAAATGAACTTATCTAGAATATTCACTTATGTGGAATACCTCACTTTTGATGATGTCAGCCAAATGATGTAATAGGATATCATACTCACTTATGAATATCTTAGAAAAGAAGTAATCGTTTCAAGTTTAGAACTAACAAAAATTCTACAGTTGTTTCCTGGATAGAGTGCCCTTAGGGTGAGTGATTAAATGTCAGAGGAAAGGCAATAAACATACCTGGCTCAGAGCTACAATGTGTTCAGTATATTAAAGCAGCTGACATGATGACTTTTTGCGGGCCTTCCCAGGCACAGGAGTTTTTCTGTTAATTTGCCGCACTAGGTCATAAAAGATCTGCAAATATATTAATTTTTTAATTTACAGGAGAAAAAACTAAAAGTTTAACAAGAACAACAACAAAAAAAAAAACCCAAAAATGAAAAAAGTAGGATTTTTTATTTTCACCTATGGGTATCAGTGAACACAGTAAAACCAGGTGCTCTTAAAATTCCTGAGTTCTTTTGTTTGTTGTTTTGAAGGGTCAAAATTTTTCTCCTTAAATAAGTACCTTAGTGAAGGAGCCTCAGAGATCTTAATTTAATTAGAATATTTACCAAAATACAAAAAAGCCAATTGTTTATTCTTCAAACTTTTCTATACAACATAACTTTAAGCTCCTTTCAAGGCAAGAACAATGAAGATGCAGGCCTTTCTGAATCTGTCTCCATCTTTTACATAACATCCTTTATATACCTAAAGACTTTAATTATTTTCCATATCCTTGTCATTTCTGTATAAACTTTTCTTCAAAGTAAATTCTACTATACCAACATTTAATAGAGAGACTGAAATAGCTTATTTATATGCATATGTTTAATGTAAGATTTTTTTTGACTGTAAGATCAACGTAGTACTTTTTTGCACAGATTAATTTGTGGCTGAATTAATACATACATATTATTTCCCACTAATTATGAATGTTGAATTTCAAACAGAGTTATCTTAAGTGTAACATTTGGCCATACCTCATTAACATTTATTTTTGACTTTGCAGAAGATTCTAAGAATGCACAGTTGTTCCACTGCCGTGCTAGATTTTGACCTTGTTCCTTTCCTACAACTCTTTCATCTTCTAAGTCACATTTATTACCAACCAGAATCATTGGAACCTAAAATAAAATTTGTGAGGGTAAAAATAAAATAATAAAAATATGTCTTACAAATTCAAATCCAAAGAAAACTAAAAGAGTCAGTAATAATAAAATTTAGTTAAATATGAAAGCCTTAATTATGTTGATTTAGAAGACTTAAGCACAATTAAAAGTATTGATTTTCAGGTATATTAATTATATTGTCAATTGTCTCCATTACCTTATTATCTCCTGTTAAATGTAACTCCAAAGAAAAGAGGAAAAAAAGGAAAATCCCTATATGTTGAATAAAACGAACATACTGTAAGTCCTCAATGAATCAATACAGATACAAGTAAGAATCTTTCACAATATCGTTAGAAAACTATGACTTACTTATAAAAAAGGAAAGAAAAAGTTAAAATTACGTCAAAATGTTGTTGTTATGTGCCGTCGAGTCGGACCTGACTCGTACTTAACAGTAATTACAGTAAGCAAAAACACAAAATCATTTAAAAAGAAGTATAAAGAAGTGTTACTCTGAAAGCCAATATATTTCAAGATTTAGAATGTTTGAGGAGTGTGAATTCACTTCAAATTTCCTGGTATGTCAACATGCATTTATGACATAAGGAGCTCAATTTCACAACACAAGAAGGACACATTTGGAAGGCTCCTACAGTTTATTTTAAAAAGCTAGAAAGTTAAATCAACTTAAAAGAGCACTATAGGATAAAATAATACTTATTCTGCAAAACCAGTATAAACCATTTTGACTTTCCAAAGCATTGTTTTGGGAAAAAAGTTCATGTAGGAAAACAATACTTTTTTTTTTTTTTTAGGGGAGAGTTTTCTTACTTGGATGTAAAAGATTTTAGCAGTTCTACACTGCTAAGTTTTACACACACATCCCCATCATTTAAAAAAAAATTACTTTAAACATGTAGCTGATGTCTTGTAGGATTAATCCTTTTATAGTCTTACAATGAATTTCACTTCCAAAAATGCTTTTAGTATAATCATTTTTTCTAGCAAGTGGGGAGTGTGGTCCTTTGATCACGTAAATGATCAACTATAAAGAAAAAACCATCTAAAACTTTCTCAAGATAAAGTCCAGCAGAAGCAGACCTTATCTGAATTAAATATCCTTAATAAATAAAATTAAAAGATCCCACTTAAATAGTACACAGGAAATCAGACAAAAGGAAGTAGGTTTTAGGAACATAAAATGCTACTTACTGTCTTTTTTCCCCTCAAGTTGGAAAGCAATGTCATGAACTACAGACAAGTTTCTATGTTCCAGTCAAGCAGCCAAGCCATTTTCTAGGCTGATCCTCAGTTTCTGCACATTCTCAACTTTGCATATTGGCTCATCAGTTATATTTTTTTCTTCCAATTATCTTCCCTCCTCTTTTTATATTAAGATAACTTCAACACATTTTTCGATTTACTTTGACTTACAAACCAAAGATCTACCATTTTCATAGAGCTTTTTGTATTTATTCCAGGCCAAATTGATTTTTTATTGTTCTATAAATACTTGTTATGCTCATTTTTACTCTTTTTGAGTTCCTTAAAGGGAGGAACCATGTCCCAAAGTTTTTTGCTTCCCAGTATCTTCAAGAGTTCCCAGGTGTATTAGGTGTTCAGTAAGTACTTGTTTAATACAAATAACTAAATGAAACTACATTAGTTACTAGAGATAATAGAAAACAGATTAATTGAAAAATGAGGTTGCTATAAATATGTAGGGTTCTAAGGTTCTCTTGTTTTTGAAGTCTAGAAAATGGCACGATCTACGGTGGTATCCTCCCAGCTCTCACAATATTTGCTACAATTTAACTGAAGTACAGTGGTTCTCAAAGTATGAGTAGAACCAGCAGCATCAACACCACCTGGAAGCTTCTTAGAAACAGAAATTCTTTGGGCCTATCCCAGATTTACTAAAGCCAGAAACTCTGGGGGTGTGGGCCTACAATCTGTGTTTGAATAGGCCTTACAGGTGATTCTGATCAAAATCAATTTTGAGAACCATTGCTATATATACCATGATAAAGAATTAAAATAATTTTTTCTATAGGGATTAAACCCCATTATGATGCACTCTGAAGGGACATCTAAACCAAGTTTAGATTCCAATATGTTTTTGCTTTTTTTTAAAAATTATTACGCTCTTTCAAAGTTATAGATGCTTGTTATGTGTTCTGTTCATATGTATGTCTGATTTTTGTTTAAAAAAAAATAAAAACTTTTGATTCTACCAGAAACTGGCCAGAACATCATTTGCTCCATTAACATTTGCCTTCTACAACCTTTCCCTCTCCTTACATAACATATGGTTTAAAGATAGGGTATAAAATTTATTTTATACAGGATAAGGGCAGAGCAAGGAATTTTTCACTTTCTACATTATATATATATTTGAAAACATGTACTGAGTGTTAAAACGTATTTTTGCCTTTCAAGAAAAAGTTTTTGAAAAGCAAGAAATACATAAACTTGAAAAAAATGTTAAATTGGATACCACTACAAAACAAGAGCTTAAAAATATTAGGAAGTCAGCTTACATCATCAGTGTCTTTAACTCGAAGAATTTGTTCTCTCAGATCTTGCAAATCATTAAAAGTAGACTGTGCTGTGATGGAATAAACTAATGCAAAGCCTTGTCCATTTTTCATGTACAAATCCCTCATTGCTGTAAATTGTTCCTAGAGTTGGAGGGAAAAAAAAAAAGCTTTGACACTTAATTTGACAATTTTCAAAGTAGTCTATAATTATACCCCAATGAAGAAGAGTGTTACAGTATTATATAATGTTTCTTAAGATTATAGTCCATGGCAAAATATAATTTGAAAAACTGGTATTTCGAGAAATATGTTTTTTTAATTTTAAAATAACAGACAAGAGTAGATTTATGTATAATAAATATACTCATATAGATTAGAAACAGCTCATCTCCAAAAGTTACTTAAAGGCAGCTCTTACATATGGTAAATTTTTAAAAATTTCTTAATGTGTAAGGCATCCAAATTGTACCCTCAACTTGGTTAGCTACTTAATGTTCTAGCTCTATGGAATCCATTAGTGTGCTTACCCATATCTTGTCATTTCCTACAATTTTTCTCCTTCACTAGATTGTGAACATTTGAGGGTAAGAACACAATGTCTGGTATATCAGGTACTCAAACATTAGCTGAATGAATACCATAAACCTGAAATAAATCTTCCCTTCAACTTCAGATACCTATAAGTCTAGCTGGCCTATAAATACTTTGAAGAGGAAAGATACCATTCAAAATACTTCACACAGACACTGAAAAATAAAAATTCTTAATAATGACTTTTTCACATTATTTGAAATACAGCAATATAATATTCTAACTTGCTTTACAAGTATTCGTGAACTTTAAAAAATTCTCACTCTAACATTCTAAATAATTCCTCAATAACTGACCTATTGTAATTAGAAAGTACAATATAAAAAATAATGTAAGAGTTCAAGAGAATAAGATAAACAGTTTCCATATTTAATGCTAGTACTTTTAATAAGCTTAATGAATACATGGTTTTTGGAGTATTAGCATTTGTGAGGGCAGTATTGTAGAAAGTATACGTACACTTTGGTACTTAATTACATACCGTTCCTGCTGTATCCAAGATTTCAAGCATACACTGTTGTGCATCTACTTCAACTTGCTGAGGAAAAAATTCAAATAATTTAGTTTTTATGTACACAAGAATACCTTAGCATACACAAAAGCTAATATGATTTTAAAAACAGACAGATTATAGCTACATTACAAGGAAATCCCAGGCAATACTTAAGAATAACCAGATAACCAAGGTTCACAGATCCCTAAATTGTATCAGGTATAAAAATCTTGTTCTCAACACAAGGATACCTATAACACTGACTCAATATGAATCATTCAGCATTTAATGCTGGAAAGGAAATGATTTCAAAACAGCTCAAACATAATTCTAACAACATTAGAAATGTTTCTTTCTCAACTCCCCCATAATACTTTAGGATACACTTCAATTTCTCTAGATAACCATAGCCCCTACCATTACTGGTAGCAAATAGTGCCATAGCCTATCAAATGAATTATATAACCCTGTTACCTATTTTGTCTAATATTATCCAGGGTAAAAAAAAAAAGACAAAAAAGGTACTTAGATGTGAAAACAAAAGAGTAACACTGCCTTACAGCTGAGGTATAGGAAAGGGTTTCCAGTTTTTTTTCTTTTTTTAATGACTGTGGACGTAGTGAGAGAAACAGAAACAGTATCTGTACAGCAGGGACAAGGCTGGCTGCTACGCAAACATGAGAAGATAATTCTCTTCATACTAAGTTGAAAAATCTGTATATTAAGTTTTATCATGACATGCTGTGTTAGGACATGGAAATTTACTTTTCTATTGTTAGCAGTGGCACTTTCTCAAGGAATTCTAAGTAAAAATGTTGGGGAGACCCCTGGACTCACATCTCTAGGTTAAAAAGAAGGAAGTCTGAACTATTCAGTCCCTCTAGAGGGAAAAACATGAAGGTTACCACTTGCAATGGATGTTGCTATTGTTGTTATGTGCCGTTGAGTTGGACCTGACTCATAGCGACCCCTACTTGGGTTTCCAAGGCAGTATCACTACAGAAGTAGATTGCCCCATATTCCTTCCGAGGAGTGGCTGGTGGGTTTGAACTGCCAGCCTTCTGGTTAGCAGTCAAATGCCTTAGGCAATGGATAGCCTTACTCTAAAGTGTACAGGTCAAATTATAATTTTTAGACAATAAACTTAAGATTCTCTACGTGCATGCATATGAGTGCTTAAGATTCTCCAGAACTGGCAAACACACAATGCCAGGGAATAATCAAGTGTGAACTTTGCTCCCTAAATAATTTTATAAATTAAATCTGTCTCTTCATTCTATTTTACACATAACATTCAGTAATTATAAAGCTAAAAATAAGTGTGTGTGTGTGTATATACACACACACACACATATGTATATACATGTGTGTATCAAAAGCAAATGACCTTCTAAAATAAGATACCTTTCTATAAGAATCTTCTATCGTAGGATCATATTTTTCAACAAAAATTCCTTGAACAAACTGCACAGTCTGAAAAAAATGAACACACCATTAGACTTCTTAAGAAACAATAACAACAAAAAAACCCACATAAGAACAAATCTAAATCTGTAAATTCAAACTACTGATTTCACTTTGGAGATTATACCATTGATGAAAAAAACGTAATACATTTGAATGTATCCATTTGTGAGAAAATTTTCTTAGAAATGTCTTTTGTTTCAGTTTTAAGGGCCAAATTTGAATTTTATTTAGAATATAACTAGCTATTGAATATATACACACATGGGCACATACAAGACATTTCCCTATTACTTTGGATATATTTATAATGAAAAAGCAGCTCATGTCAATCTGTACTTCAGAGTTTGATCCAAGCATGTCAAGTTCTGTGCTACTCTGGCTACTCTTGAGTGGCCAAGTGAGATGGTTTTATGTCCCGAGATCGTTTTATGTCACTTGAGAGAAAGAGGTCTTCTTGTGGGGCTTTGCTAAACTGTCAAGTATTTCACGCTATCTCCTGTAAGCTTCTCCCTTACCCCACCCCCCACCTCCAAGTTGTGTCTTTTCTTGCTATAGTATTCCTTGATGCAGAAAATGTGGCTACTAAAATTATGTGAAAAACTAGACAAAGTTAACACTTGAAAAGCTTTTTAAAATAAATGTTATTTGATATTTCCTAACATGAAATAAATAATACAAGCCCACTCACAAAGAAAAAGACCAAAATTTACTTCTATCTGACTCTGAAATAGAAAGAGACACATATTTATATGTTCTCACCCTCTGTGCTTAGTCCAAACTATATTCTGCTGTACCTTACATCAGTTTGGAACTAATGTCCAGAAAATGATACACCCAGATATAACTGAAAATTGAGTATAATTACAAGAAAAATACTATAATGCTTCTTAAGCCATTATGAAATTTCATCTTAATAAACAAATGAAGCTTAGTAATCAAAACCTAAATCTCCAAAGCAAAAGAACATGTGTTGGAGAGAACAGCTTAAATACAGTGAGAACAACTTACCAGAGCAGACTTTCCAACACCTCCTGAGCCAAGAACGACTAACTTATATTCACGCATGGTGCAAACCTGTTGTTAAAACCTATACGTAAAAAAAAAAAAAAAAAGGAATAAATTCTTAAGGAATACCTTTGTATTCCTGTGCTTCTTATATAAATAGGACATACCCAAGAAAGCAGATTTATTTAAAACTGTTAACTATACTGTGCTAATCTGGAACATTATATAAACATCTCCTGAAGGATGCTATTAGTAGAGGTCTTTATAACACAGCACAAAGAAGTATTTTATTGTTACAAGATGCCAGTAACAAACATGTCTCCCACCACCCCTTTCCTCAGAAGCCATCACAAAACTAGAACAGGAAACAAATACAAACATACTATGAACCATGTGTAACCCTGAATAATAGCTGAGTGCCTACTAAGAGTCAGGGATATACCCAATGAAAAAAGACAAAAACCCATGTCCTCACTCAATTAATGATCTAATGAAGATCAACAGGATAGGGCAGGGATCTGAAAACAAATTTGATGTACTACTTATTTTTGTACATAAAGTCTTACTGAAATACAGCCACATCCATTCATTTGTATACTGTTTACGGCTGCATTCTTGTTACAATGGCAGAATTAAGCAGTTAGAACAGGGATCACATGGACCAAAAGCCCAAGATAGTTACTATCTGGCATTTTGCAGAAAAAGTTTGCCAACTCCTGGAATAGAGGAAAACAAGTGAGTTAGCAGAGAAAGGAGACGCCAAATGTGTATTCCTGAAATGGGGGGGAGGTAGAGACATGGAATCTATGTGCCCCTGAATAATCCTGAAAATGCTCTGGAATTAGAGGTAAACTAAAGACTATGAGTGACCAGACTAAAAAGTTATAGTGGTCAGCATGATAAAATAGGGAAATCCAAACAAAATAAAAATAAAAAAGAAGCCATACCAAGGCTTATCATCATTAGGAAATTTCAAAGTACTAAGGATAGAAAGAGAAGATCAAGATCCTACAAGTTTCTGCAGTGGAGATCACATAATAAATATTCCCACATTCTTTAAACAAACAAAAAAGAAACCCTAATTGATCAGTAGCCATGGTAACCACCAAAACAGGTTTTAAACGTTCTAAATTAAGAAGAAACAGTTCTATAGTCATGGTAAGGAGCCCTAGTGGCACAATGATTAAGTGCTCGGCTGCTAACAGAAAGGTTTGTGGTGAGGATCAAACCTACCAGTGGCTCCATGAAAGAAAAGAACCCAAAGATCTGTTGCCTTAAAGATTACAGCCTAGGAAATTCTATGGGATCAGTTCCACTGTGTCATGTAGGGTCTGTTAAGTCAGAATCCACTCTATGGCACAACAATAGTTATGGTAACAAGTAACTACCAGAACTACCAACAATATACATCTGCAAACCAACCAATCAGTGATAACCTCTTACTTCTGAAAGCCAGCCAATCAGGAATGGACTCACTTCAATGAATGCATGACTGAATGCAAACCAGTCAACAACTACCTTACTTGGATGACTTATGTTTCTACAAATGATGTAAACTCACTTTAGCCTTTGAAAGTCTGCCAATCTCTGAACTCCATAATTCCCTAAAGTCAGTAGTCTACTATGCTCAGGGTGCTCTGTTTGACTGACTAGGTTAGTTTTTCCATAGGATCAGTAACTTTAGATTTTTGGGGTTTTTCATTGGTTTGTTTAAGATACTGAAAGGTGTTTCTCATCCTCTCAGTACCAATTTAAGACCCTCATTTGGCATCATTTCAAGGAACTCTTGAACTAACAGGTATACTGAATGGGCTCCTGTGCCCAACTTCTGTTTGTTCTTTGAGTTTGCTGTCAGATGAGTCAATCTCAACTCCAATCCAATTTGCTGAATTTATTTTGTTATCCTCGGATCTGTATAAAGCAATCAAGCCATTTGATTTTGGCTTGTTGTTGTGATGGGCCATTGAGTCAGACCCAACTCATAGCGACCCCTCCTTGGGTTTCCGGAGGCAGTATCACTACAGAAGTAGATTGCCCAACCTTCCTTCCGAGGAGTGGCTGGTGGGTTTGAACCTCCAGCCTTCCGGTCAGCAGTCAAGGGCCTTAGGCACTACGCTACCAGAGTCTTCAAACTGGATTTTCAACTTCTAAATGTATTCTTTCTTATTAATCCTTTCCCACTTTACAAAAGGCAACTTCTGAGCATTCTGAATCTTATAATTGTTGTTGTTATGTGCCGTCGAGTCAAACCCGACTCATAGCGACCCCTCCTTGGGTTTCCGAGGCAGTATCACTACGGAAGTAGGATTGCCCAACCTTCCTTCCTAGGAGTGGCTGGTGGGTTTGAACTGCCAGCCGTCTGGTTAGCAGGCAAGTGTCTTAGCCACTATGCTACCAGAGCTCGGTATTAAAATCTCTAGGATGCCCCACAAAAGAGGTAACTAAAATTGTACAGATTCTGAGAAAATAGTAATATTTGAAAATCTTTTCAAAGTCAGGTTCCAATTCTTTGGTTTCAACAAAACTAAAGACCAAGTTAACTTAGCCAATACATTATTAAAAATAATAATGCGGATAATGGATTACTGTGTTTTTTTGCTATACAATTTGGAAGGAGCTCAAAAGCTGCATGAGATTGACATAACATAACTCTGTACTTCCATCATTATGTTTACACCCATAAAAATTAAAAACAGCAAAACAATTCAGGATGATTCCTGATTCATTTGATCAACAAGTAACATTTCTTCATGGATAAATGAAGGAACTGGCGTCCCAACAATCTTAAGAAATGCAATGACCATAATTTTTCACTTTGTACATTCAATATATTTTAAAATGGTAATAAATATATATAGATGCAATCAAATGTTTATGCTTATGAGTTTCAGAAAATTAATACAGTTGTGCAACCACCATAACTAGTTTTAGGACACGTCCATCACCCCAGAAGCTTTCTCTGTGGTCATACATAGTCAATTTCTACTCTTACCTCCATGCATCCAATGATCTACTTTTTGTCTCTATAGATTTGTCTTTTTAAAGAAACTTTAAAATAGTCTTTTGTGTTTGTATTATTCTACTGAGCATGTTTTTGATCTTCATCCATATTATTGCTTCCATTATTAATTTTTTACTTTTTATTACTGATAAAAGTATGTCAATTCTAAGGATATACCACATTTTCTTTATCTATTCACTAGGTGATGGACATCTGGATTGTTTCCAGTTTTGGAGTATTAGGAATAATGTTAATCAATTTACTTTAATAACTCAACCCAGAAAAATTTTTACCTCAGAACCTAATGATCACAGACAATTTAAGGTCAGCAATAAAAATTTTAAATCTAAAAACATATACTGACAAAACACATCTAACTCACCAATAAAACCTTTAACAAGGAACAGTGCCAAGAGGACACTGCAACTGAGTATAATAATTGTCTTTCTTAAACTTTATTAATATTTCCTTATCTGGACCAAACAACCACAAATATTTTTATTTAAATTCTGATAAATGCCACTGCCAGGGGGTTAATTTTTTCCTTAAAAACAAACAAACAAACAAAAAAACAATAGCCAAGATTTGAACAAATATCTGTTTTTTTCAAATCTTTGCTTTCCCACTACACCAGCCCTGAGAAATTGTTTAAACAATCTAAGACTAGTGTATCAATAGATTTTATTGGCAACTTACAATTACTAGCAATGGCTGTTAGCAGTTCTGATTTCAGAAGGTTTGTGTGGTTGCATCTAGTCGTAGCAGAAGGACAACTCTGCTCAGTAAGCAATGTCTTTCACTTACTTGTGGGGGGTGAGGTGGAGGAGAAGGGTGGTGGTACCCGTGTATTTACGAGCTCTGAACATGACTGTACTGTTCAAATGTTCTTAACTTGAAGATCATGAATGAAAATTTGTCATCTGTGACTTGTGTAAAATACCATGCACAATTTAAGATGGAGAGAGACATAATATAAAATTTTCAAAAGGATTTGCAGTAACTACTGTTTGAGATACTGAGAATAATTGTTCTCTTTCAAGACCACAAATGTAGACAAAAAAAATTCAGGGTACAGCACAGAATCTAAGTTTTAAATTCTGGCTTTGTGTAACCCTGGGCAAATCATGAAACCTTTCAGAGCTTCACCTTCCTTGAAGGTAAAATAGAAGCAGTAACATCTACATGACAAATTGTGAGGCTGATCACACAAGGAAAGGAATTTGTTGTTTTCTTATTGCTATATGCTCAGAATCTGAACAGTGCCTGGCAGATAATATGTGCTCAATAAATTAAATAAATAATAAAAGGTAATTTTTATTATGAGTCACTGATAGCAGTCACCTTGCACACAAAAATAATCAATAAGTGATACCTGCTTCGTATCAGTAGCACTGATCTGAACTACTGCTCAATACAGTGAAACTGAATTCCTGTTTACTCTGTTGAGAATCACTACTCTTTTACCTACCAGTTCAATATAAAAATTTAGTAAATTTTGTTTAAATGTGTTCACTACCTAAAGTACCTATCAAAAAGCAAGTAACTGATTTACCTTTGTAAATAAACTTTTATTAATATTTCCTTATCTGGGCCAAACAATCACAAATATTTTTATTTAAATTCTGATAAATGCCACTGTTGGGGGTTAATTTTTTCCTTAAAAGCAAACAAAAAAAATTGTAGAATATTTTTAATTAATAAGACCTAAGGTCCAACTACAGATATTACTGGTCTAAATTACGAACCTAGGAGTAACGCTAAAAGTCACTGGGGAAATGAAACATGCAGCAAAATGATAAGGTGATACAGTATTAAAAAAAAAAAAAAAAAAAAAAAAAAACCTCTTGGTGAAGATATCTCCTGAAGACCTATTCTAAGAACTGTGCTAGAAGCTGAAGATAAAAAAGAAAACCTAAGAAATGATACCTATCACAAAAGAATTTAGAATTATGAGGGAACCAAGAATATATAAAGACCACTGTAATATAGCTTTCAATATTTAATATCAATAAATAATTACAGAGTACCTACTACATGTTAGGTACTATTCCATGCAATGGGAATAGAGCAGTGAACCAAAGACTCTTTTCTTTCCTCATAAAATTTACAATCCAGAGGGGGAGAGGACAAGTAAAGTCAATATACAATATGTTACAAGTAGTATGGAGGAAGAAAAAAATAAAACAAAGGCAAGGTAATTAAAGAATGTGGGACTGCTTTATGTGGCTATGAAGGACTTCTGTTAAAGATAAAGCACTCAGCATCTAGAATCCTTTCAATGACTTGATGTTAAATCTTTTGTCAACAAAATGCTCTATCATTAAGCTTTGTCTTGTTTAGCATTTTAAAATCATCATCTTTTGTGGAATAATTTATGATGTGTTAACTGGTGGCTGATGTTAAATTAGGATTTGGGAACATACAGGGATTTGTCCAGGATCGATTGGAGAACTCATGGCTTGGAAGCCTTCTCCTTCCTCTGCCAACAGGGGCATAACTGGTATTGATTTACAGAGGAATCTTAATGTAGTTGGTCTTACACGGTTCTGTTACTGTTATGTACAAATTGCCCTTCAGTGATTTCCTTTGCCAGCTCTAAAGGGAAGGATGATATTTTCCCCCTCTTTGTAGCAACAATAACACATAGATCAGGATAGGATGTTCCTGACTAGCATTTATTCAGGATGCAGCTCTTAAGAGGGTAGTGTCAAGGAAACGTCCCTGAAGTATTCTTGTACTATCTCAGCCCACAGCTATCGTTCCCCTTTTCCCCTTTCTGACAAGCTGCATTAAATACTTTAGAACTTGATTATATATTACTTTGTATTGTTTAAGAGGAAACCATAAGCTGTAGAAAGCAACAGTATCTTGGGATTTAAGAGGCTTAGTTCTGCTATTTAAAAAGTTGTATAACCTGACGTAAATCACATAGATCTCAGATTCCAGGTTTCTCATCTATAAATTAAAGATGGGGGAAAGCAGGTATTGCACACTCAGATGTTTTCACGTCAGCTAGATGGGTATGTAAACATCTAAAATAGCAAGATGTTAACATTAGGCAATGGTATGGATTGGTAATGAAGCAGAGAAGGCATGTTTCTATAGCTAGTCATCTGAATTCTGAAAATTGTGAACACTGTAGAAACCAACAAAATTTACTTAAAGGATGGAGATTTGGCCTCTAGCTTTTAACTTCTGGACTAGATGATCTCTAAACCCACCCACTGTGCCAAGGAGTTGATTCCAACTTACAGTGACCCATAGGGTTTTCCAAAGCTGTAAATCTTTATGTAAGTAGATCATCTCATCTTCCTCCTACAGAGCAGTTGGTGGGTTTGGACCACTGACCTTCTGGTTAGCAGTCAAATGTCTTAACCCACAGTACCACCAGAGCTCCTTAGATGATTTCTAAAGTCCCTTTCAATTCTAAAATGCATTGTTATAGCACTGTTATATATACCAGGCTTTGAAGAATTACATATAGAGGAAATTTTAAAGGTTTCTTAGATTTTATATTCCTTTTCCTTAATCACTGTAAAAGATAAAAAATTCAGCTTTGGTAATACAATTTAATGATGATAATATTCTTTCCTTAACTTAATACTGGTGGCTTACTATTACACACATTTTGCAATTATTTTTCAAATATAACACAGATAAAATTAAAGAAGCTGAAAATAATTTAGGACCATCTCCCTATTCATAGGCAGCTCACAACTGACAAAATCCACTAACCAAGTACTTACTGAGTGCTCAACCAAGGCAATATGCAAAGGCCTTCCACATTTCCTTCTACCTTCCACCATGCTAAAACATCTGGGTGGTGGACAGTTAATGGTCGCTCACTAAAAGTTTGGAGGTTTGAGTCCACTCACAAGCACCTGGGAAGAAATTACTGGCAATCTACTTCCAAAAAACCAGCCACTAAAAACCCTAAAAACAAACAAAAAAACCCCCACCAAACTCACTGCCATAAAGTCTGTCCCAACTATACCGACCCCTCCTTTGATTTCTGAGGTGGTATTTCTATGGAAGTAGATTGCCCAACCTTCCTTCTGAGGAGAGGGTGGGGGGTTTGAACCGCCAGCCTTCTGGTTAGCAGTCAAGTGCCTTAGGCACTACGCTACCAGAGCCTGGAAACCCTAAGGAGCACAATTTTACTTTGTTACACATGGGGTCACCATGAGTGGCAGTCAACTTGATGGCAACTGGTACTGGTCCAGCATGCTAGTTTAAGACGCTTTGTGTTAAGTACTTCTTGCAAACAGGCTTAAGATTAGGGCATAAGCATTACTTCTTCTTTTAAATATACACTTCTCTAATTATCAACCCAAACCAAGAGATTGGTTGTATAAGGATGGTGAATAATATATAATCTTTAAAGACTGCATTAATTCTATACATGATAAAATATAACACAGCAGACCAAAGGAATTAAAATTTTAAGTTTCCATTAATCTAACAAAATTTGTATATAAGGTTACCTTGGATACAAGACTATCTTGAACAGCAAACAAAACAAATTGATACATCTTTTTTCAAATGACAGATCTATGTTTAAATGACATAAGGAGTTCAGTATTTTAAAATGGTTAAACTAAACAAATACCCAACTAACGTTTTCAGACTTCCTTAACCAAGTGAGGCCAGTTCATCACCAGTAAATAAAGCCATATGACTACCCTGACTTATTTCCAGCAAAGGAAAAAACTAGTTAGATTTTTTAAAAGACCAGCCAGTAACTTTTATAGGTAAGTTCCATTTTAGTTCACATCAATTATTTAAAGATGCCATGTGGCTAAGGCACTTGACTGCTAACCAGAAGGCTGGCGGTTCAAACCCACCAGCCACTCCTTGGAAGGAAGATGGGGCAATCTACTTCCGTAGTGATACT
>NW_006921979.1:1300285-1303328 GCF_000298275.1 Orycteropus afer afer | reverse complement strand
CTTCTTTAGGAAAATTAGAGGTTGTCAAAAATGAAATGGAATGCATGAAGATAGATATCCTAGGCATTGTTGTTGTTGCTGTTGTGTGCCATCGAGTCGGACCTGACTCATAGCGACCCCTCCTTGGGTTTCCGAGGCAGTATCACTATGGAAGTAGATTGCCCCATCTTCCTTCCGAGGCATTAGTGAGCTGAAATGGACCGCTATTGGCTATTTCTAATAAGCTAATCATATGGTCTACTAAGGAATGGCACTGCATTTATCGTGAAAAAGAAAATTTCAAGATTTACCTGGGAACACAACACTGTTAGTGTTAGGTAATAACCTTGTGTTTACAAAGAAGATCAGTTAATACTATTACTCGTATTTACACACAAAGCACTAATGCCAAAGATGAAGAACTTGAAGATTTTTTTACCAACTTCAGCAGTCTGAAATTGACCAAAGATGCACTGATAATTACTGGTGATTGGAATGCAAAAGTTGGAAACAAAGAAGCAGCATGAGTAGTTGGAAAACAGGGCTTTGGTGAAAGAAATGATGTTGAAGACTGCATGACAGAATTTTTCAAGGCCAATAACTTACTCACTGCAAATCCCATTTTTTCAGTAATATAAATGGCAATTATACACGTGGACCTCACCAGATGGAATATATAGGAATCAAATCTACTGTATCTATGGAAAGAGCTAATGGAGAAGTTTACTATCATCAATCTGATCAATATCATCAGTCCTAACATCTCTGTCTGTCGTAACAGGGTAACATCCATATGCTTACATGGAAGACCAGCTAGTATGACTATAATTCAAATTTATGCACCAACCAATAATGGCAAAGATGAAGAAACTGAATATCTGTATCAACTTTTGCAGTCTGAAAATGATCAAACATGCAATCAAGATACACTGATAATTACTGGTGATTGGAGTAAGAATATTTGAAAAAAAGAAAGATACCCAAAAACCAAAACCCAAAAACCAAACCCACTGCCACTGAGTCAGTATCAATTCATCTGCGACCCCACTGGGTTTCCAAGGCTGTAAATCTTTACGAAGTAGATTGCCTCATCTTCCTTCTGTGGAGCAGCTGGTGGGTTTGAATTGCTGACCTTCTGGTTCACATCCAAATGCCTTACCCATTATGCCACCACAGCTCCTTAAAGAAGGATCAACAGTTGGAAAATTATGGCCTTCCTGATAGAAACAATGCTGGCGATCACATGATAGATTTCTGCAAGACCAATGACTTACTAACTGGAAAAAATTCTTTTTCAAGAATATAAATAATGACTATACACGTGGACCTTCCTGATGGAATACACAAGAATTAAATCGACTACATGTGTGGAAAGAGAGGATACAGAAGCTCAGTATCATCAGAATAAAGCCAGGGGCCAACCATGGAACAGAATACCAATTGCTTATGTGCAAATTCAAGTTGAAGGTGAAGAAAATTAAAACAAGTCCTTGAGAGCCAAAGTACAACCTTTACTACATCCCAACTTTAGAGTCCATCTCAAAAACAAATTTGATGCACTGAACACTAATGACTGAAGGCCAAATGAGTTGTGGGAAGACATTGAGGACATCATATATGAAGAAAGAAAAGGTCATTTAAAAGACAGGAAAGACAGAAAAGGCCAAAATGGATGTCACAGGAGACTCTGAAACTTGATGTTGGATGTAGGGCACCTAAAACAACAGAAGAAATTATGAAATAAAAGAGCTGAACAAAAGATTGCCAAGGGTGGCTTGAAGAGACAAAGTAAAACTATTATGATGAAATGTGCAAAGAACTGGAGTTAGAAAATCAAAAGGGAAGGTCATGCTAAGCATTTTTCAAGCTGACAGAATGGAAGAAAAAATTCAAGCTTAAAGTTGCAATAGTGAAGGATTATATGAGCAAAAAAATTGAACAACACAGAAAACATCAAAAGAAGACAAAAGGAATACACAGTCACTGTATCAAAAAGAATTGGCTAATGTTCAGTCATTTCAGGAGGTAGCATATGATCAATAATCAATGGTACTGAAAGGCATGGCGAAAAACAAGACTCTAGGAATTGACAGAATACCAATTAAGATGTTTCAACCTGGGTGCAACGCTGGAAGTGCTCACTTGTCTTTACCAAGAATGGGAATTCCAAAACACTTACCCATGCCCAAAAGAACCTGTACACAGACCAAGAGGCAGTTGTTCACAAAGAACAAGGGGATACTGCATGGTTGAAAATCAGGAAAGGTATTCATCAGGGTTGTATCCATCTACCATACTTATTCAATATGTATGCTGAGCAAATAGTCTGAGAAACTGGACTATATAAAGAATGAAGCATCAAGATGGGAGAATTAACAACTTGCAATATGCAGATGATACAAGCTTGCATGCTGTAACTGAAGAGGATCTGAGGCACCTACTAATAATGATCAAAGACTACAACCTTCACTATGCATTACATCTCAACAGAAAGAAAACAAAAGTCCTCACAATTTGATCAGTAAGGAATATCATGATAAAAGGAGGAAAGACTTAAGTCGACAAGGATTTCACTTTACTTGGATCCACAGTTAACACCTATGGAAGCAGCAGTGAAGAAAATAAGTGGCATACTGAACTGTGCAAATCTGCTGCAGAAGACCTCTTTAAAGTGTTCCGAAGCAAAGATGTCACTTTGAGGACTAAGGTGTACCTGACCCAATCCATGCTATTTTCAATTGCCTCATATGCAAGTGAAAGTTGGACAATGAACAAGGAAGACTGAAGAACTGATGCCCCTGAATTGTTAAGTGTTGGTTAAGAATATCGAATATACCATGAATTGCCAGAAGATCAGACAAATCTGACTAGGAAGAAGTACAGCCAGAACGCCCCTGAGAAGTGAGGATGGTGAGAATTTGTCTCACATGCTTTGGACATGTTACCAGGAGGGACCAGACCCTGGAGAAGGACATCATACTTGGTAAAGTAGTTGTTGTTGTTATGTACCGTTGAGTCACACCCGACTCATAGTGACCCCTCCTTGGGTTTCCGAGGCAGTATC
>NW_006921979.1:1294086-1299630 GCF_000298275.1 Orycteropus afer afer | reverse complement strand
AAATGCTGGCGAGGTCGTGGAGAGATTGGGACTCTCATACACTGCTGGTGGGACTGTAAAATGGTACAACCATTGTGGAAGGCAGTATGGCAATTCCTTCAAAAGTTGGAATTAGAAATACCATTTGACCCAGCCATTCCATTACTAGGTATATACCCTGAAGAAGTGAGAGCCATGACAAGGACATATGCACACTCATGTTCATCGCAGCACTATTTCCAATAGCCAAAAGATGGAAACAACCTAGGTGAGCATCAACTGAGGAATGGATAACCAAACTATGGTGCATATACACAACAGAATACTATGCAACCCTAAAGAATAACCTAGAATCTGCAAAACACCATATAACATGGATGAACTTGGAGGACAGACATTATGTTGAGTGAAATAAGTCAATCACAAAAGGACAAATATTGTATTAGTCTGTTATTGTAAAAATCAAGGAAAGTTTTGTCTATGGAAGGAAGCTTTCTTTGTTGGTTACCTGGGGTGGGAGGGGAGGGAAGGGAACACTGTTAGATAGGTAGAGATAAGTATTGATTTGGGTGAAGAGAAAGAAGGGCAATGCACTAAATGTGAGTGATCAACATGGTGGCACTAAGGAAGAGAAAGAGAGAGATGTGTACATGGAAGGTACAGATAATAAAGATGAATCTTTTTGCACATACAATACTGCGTTGTCAGTGAAGGCAAACATGGGTATACGGGTGGATAGAGGGGTGGACAGGCTGAACTATTAGGTATGTCTATGAAGTGGAGGGGAGCTCTGGTAGCATAGTGCCTAAGGCACTTGACTGCTAACCAGAAGGCTGGCGGTTCAAACCCATCAGCCACTCCTCGGAAGGAAGATGGGGCAATCTACTTCCGTAGTGATACTGGCTCGGCACCAAGGAGGGGTCGCTATGAGTCGGGTTCGACTCGACAGCACACAACAACAACAACATGGAGAGTGTACCCAAGTCCATGTATAGGGTTGGCAGACAATGATCCTGTAACTGTATTTGTATGATCTAAATTTCCAGGGGCATAGTAGAGCTGACACGGGGCAAGGTTGTGGTCACTGCTTGGTCACAGCCAGCTACCCAGAGGGACCGAGCAGTTGAACCTGTGGGCTTGGGATCACAGTCGCAGGGGACAGCAAGCTCAACTGGCATAACATACTATATAAAACATTGTTCCACCTCCTACTTTGGCAAGTAGTGACTGGGATCTTAAAAGCTAGCAAGCTGCCATCTAGATGCAACGATGGGTCTCTCCTCGTCCAGAGCAAAGAATGATGAAGAAAACAAAAATTCATGGAAATAATTAGTCCTAATGATTGGTATACCATCCAATCTGCAGCCTATATGACTATGAGACCAGAAGAACTAGATGGTGCCTGGCTACCACTGTCATCCACTTGGAAGGGGATCTATGTAGGAGATCCTTGATAGAGAGGGAGAACAATGTGGAACAAAGCTCAAAATCATTTGGAGGAAAAAAAAAGGGTGGAGGGGACCAAGTTTGCTGGTCTGATAGAGCCTGGTGGAACCAATGAGACTATGGCCCCAGCTGCCCTTCAGGTCTAGAACTAAACCCACACCTGTGGATTCCAGCCAAACAAAAGACAGGCATATGAGTTGAACATTTACCTCAGGTAGATACACTTCTTGGAGAGAACAATCATGGGAGAAAGAAGGTTTGCTTATGCACAGGGAGACAGCTCAGGGGGCAGGAGTACATGGAGGGATGGATACTGGGAAGAGGTAACTATGGGGAGGAAGTGGGAGGGGAGCTGTTGCATTGTGGTAAACTGTGGTCAATGTCATGAGACAAAGTGTATGTGAACTGCTGTATGGAAAGTGAATTTGCTCTTAAATCTTCACCCAAATCACACACACACACACACGCACACACAAAGTTGTTGTTAGATGCCACCATGCTGATTTCCACTCACAGTGACCCTATGTAATACTGTAGAACTGCCCCATATGGTTTTCTTGTCTGTAATCTTTATGGAAGCAGGTTGCCAAGTGTTTCTCCCACAGGGCTGCAGTGTGGGTTCTAACTGCCAACCTTCTGGTTAATAAACAAGTGCTTAACCTTTGTGCTGCCAGAGCTACTTGGTCACCAAAAACACTCCCCCTCAAAAAAAAACTAAACACACTGCCCTTGAGTTGATGCTGACTCATATCTCCCGGCAGATCATTGCCCCAAAGGGTTTCAAGACTATAATTACAGAAGCAGACTGCCACCTATTTCTCCCATGGAATGGCTGGTGTGTTCGAACTGCCGACCTTTCGGTCAGCAGCCAAGTGCTTAATCATCGTGTCACCAGGGCTCCTTGGTTACCAAATAAAACAACAATCACAACAAAAACTCACTGCCACTGAGTCAATTCTGACTCATAGTGACCCCCACTGGGTTTCTGGGATTGTAAATCGTTATGGAAGTATATCATCCATTTTCCTATCGCAGAGGGGCTGGTGGGTGTGAACCATTGACCTTCTGCTTCTGGTTAGCAGCCAAATGCTTTACCTACTACACCACTAGAGCTCCTCAGTTACCAAACAGCCATACTCTTAAGTTTTCCAAAACAATGGTAACTCAAGAAATTGTTAACCTCAAGCTGTTTAGCTACCCCCTCCATCCTATTTGAAATTCTGTGATCTTAAATTCTAAAAAAAAAGTCTAAGTAAAAACACTTAACTACTGGTTCTTGAGTCAAGTGACATTATGCTCCCACTGAACTTCTGGGAGAGAAGATACTTGATTTATCCTTTCCGCCTCCGACTCACAAAATAGTATTTTAGTAGCTAAAGAGGATTATTGTGTTCTCTTTTTCACTGCCAAATAAAATTAATTAATTCAAATTGTCAGAAGGACCTGGTACTAATCTTTTGGGCACAATGACAAAATTCAAAATCCCTGAACATATTTAAAATTATTTTTGGAGGACAAAATTTGAAGCCCAAACATTACTCTTCTCATAGCCTCTTAAAAAAATAAAACCTCAAAATATATGGAAAGCTGTTGAATATTGCTTATCATAATTATGAGAAATATTTCCAATATTACTAATGACTTGTATCCTGTTTAGAAAGGTCTTCTCTGTGAATTGGATTTTCTAAATCTACCCAAGTGTAGAATTTCTAGACTATCAAACTATTTATAGAATTTATTGACTATATTTATAATACCTCAAGTAGGAAAAAATTCTTCCCTTGCCCTTTTCATGGATAAATATTGCTAGGAAGTAAAGCTTATTTGAATTACTCACACCAACTCTTTCACTGAAATAGTAACATACACTTTGACATGCAATTTAAGGTCTTATTTTCTGGTTTTATTACTGTAGTTACCTTTTGACTCAGTACATGATCACATCTTTAAGAGAAGGTACTAACTAGAATATAACCATTTATCAGTAATCTGACAAATGTAGAAGAAACAGTTTCTTAATAGATTTTTCAGCAGTGAGTTCTTTTTTTTTTTAAACAGTAGTAGTAGTTTAGTTTTTTGAGAACGTATTAATACTGTTTTCTGCAAAGACTGAATCACTAGAGATGTTAATAAAAAAAAAAAAAAAAAACCTGTGATGACAAAGACAAGACATCTCAGAAGATTGGAAAAAACAAACGACAGTAATTTTTAGCGGCCTTTATACTCCAGAAGACACTTATCAGTTTAGAACATTAAAA
Organism: Orycteropus afer afer; assembly: GCF_000298275.1. Taxonomy (NCBI): domain Eukaryota; kingdom Metazoa; phylum Chordata; class Mammalia; order Tubulidentata; family Orycteropodidae; genus Orycteropus; species Orycteropus afer. The sequence goes on along the minus strand of NW_006921979.1, from coordinate 1,295,947 downwards.
TGTTTGTAACGTTTATACTGTGTTAGCTCACAATCAAGCAGGGACTACAAAATAATGTGCAGGTGAACAGAAGACAACTGTCTGCCTGTAATGATTTGTCAGGTAAGGCTTCACTATGTGGATATTTAAACCATACCTTAAAGGAATGAGAGAAGGAAAGTTCATTGGGAGATGGGGATATACAGCAAAGGATTAGCATGGGGGAACGCATCATGTCATGAGAGTGCCTGATGAAGGAGGGAGAGAAAGAATGTGTGGCTTCCCTGTGCATGCTAGCAGTAGGGGGAAAAAGAACTCTTTGTTGAGGAGTTTGGCCTCTATCCTGTAAGAGTTGAGAAACTGAGAGACAACGGTTTAGAAATTGAGATATGATAGGAACAGATCTGTTTTGGAAAGATCACAGAAACAGTATTTTCTGAATTCTGGGAATTCAGAAAGAGGTTACAACAGGTGAGAGATGGTGGCCTAAGTCAAGGCAGTGACAGAAGGAATAAAGAGGGTGCATGTGTGAGAAACTGACAAACCAGAATTGAGAGAGCAAGGTACCTAGATAGGCAAGGAAAGAAAAATAAGATGTATCTTGATCAAACAGATAGATATTGAGGCCATTAAACAAGATAAGGAGTATAAAAGTTAAACTGCACAAAACCAAAATGTTTTCTAGCCTTAATGAGTTCTTCAGTGTAAAACACTCAGTGGCTAGCTTCTATTATGCAACAACCAGTACCATATAAAAATCATCTGCTCACAAAATACCTGCAAGTCTTTGGTATTGCTCCCTTTCTTCTCCAACCAAAACCTATAAACAAGGCAGTGAGCATCTTGCATCTTATTTCTAATTTCTCTAGGAATAAACAGATGCTACTGCTATCTTCATACTGTTGGTGGTGTTTATTCTACATGCTGTTATGTGCTGTCAAGTCGGACCTGACTCACAGTGACCCCTCCTTGGGTTTCCGAGGCAGTATCACTACGGAAGTAGATTGCCCAACCTTCCTTCCGAGGAGTGGCTGGTGGGTTTGAACCGCCAGCCTTCTGGTTAGCAGTCAAGTACCTTAAGCACTATGCTACCAGAGCTCCTATTCTACATGCTAGCCTTTAAAAAAAAAAAAAAAAAATTCTAGTCTGAAAAGAAATATCTACTAAAAATCAACAAGCAAAGAAAACACAGGCTCCTTCCTTCTCTTGTGAAAAGAATACTATTCTTTTTAATCTTTAATTTAAAATTTTCCATTTTCTTCACTTCTCAAGTTTTTCTAACTTCCGTATCTGATCTTTAAACTTCAATATAGGAATATAACGTGTGATACATCTGCCTTAAAGGGACAAGTAATTTTAATACAACAAAGTGGTCCAGGATTTTGCTGAAGAATCAAGTACAAGGTGGATAAGCTGACAAAACTAAGAACAATTAACAGCGAAAAAGGCATCAAAAGGGCTGTGTTTGGGACAAATCAATCTCTACATGCAAAAGAATGAAACTGGAGTAATATCTCAAACTATATATAAAAATTAACTCAAAAAGGATCAATGACATAAATATAAGAACCAGACCATACACCTCTCAGAAGAAAACATAAGGATATAACATCAAGACTCTGTTTTTAACAATCGATTTTTAGATGACACCAAAAGCACAAGCAACAACAAAACACAAAACAGATAAATGGAACTTTATAAGAAAGTGAAGATACAATTTAAATGGGAGAAAATACTGGGAAACCATATACACAAATATATTCCTAAGTAAATGAATAAATTGGTAAGGGTTTAATATCTAGAATAAACAAATGACAAACAATTCAATTTAAAAATGTGCAAAAGAATTGAACAGATGTCCTTCAAAGATACATACACAGCC
>NW_006921979.1:1286544-1293356 GCF_000298275.1 Orycteropus afer afer | reverse complement strand
TAATAGGCCTTGGGTTACTGCTGGTAATCCTGTCTTCCTCTCGTGGGATTAAAGGAGGTCGGAACATGTGGCCTTCTTGCCGTTTTAGCAGACCCCTTCCTTGGGTTTCTGAGGTGTTTATCTCTACAGAAGTACACTGCCCAGACTGCCTCATCTTTCTCCCATGGAATGATTGGAGGGTTCAAACCACTGACCTTTCTGGTTAGCAGCCAAATGCTTTAACTACTTCACCACCAGAGCTCCTTTTAGGGAAATGCAAAATAATAATCACAATGAAATACTACCTTCACAATCACTAAGATAGCTATTATCAGAAAAATGCAAAGTAACAAATGGTGGGGATGTGGAAAACCTAGTGCACTAGAAACCCAGTGCACTGCTGGTCAGAAAGCAAAATGGTACAAAAGAAACAAAAGCAAAGACTCAAAAAAGACACTTGTACATCAATGTTCATTGTAACATTATTTACAAGAGCCAAAAAGTGGAAAAAACCAACATGTCCATCAACTCATGAATGGAAAAACAAAATGGGGTATATACATACAATGGAATATAACTCAGCCTTGTGGTACAGTGGGGACTCTACTACCATAAAGTCAGAGAGAAGTCAGAAGTGGAACTGCGCTGAGACGATACTGAGACAAAAACAAAAAGACGGCAGCAGAACTGAGAGAACAGCACGAGACAGAGCCACAGAGTGAGTGCTGCAGGAGGGACAGCAAAAGATTAAAAGGGACACCCTTGGTAAAAAGGCTGGAGGCTGTTGGCATGACTGGTCTCATATGAATAAGCCTTGGGCTGCTGATGGTGATTCTGTCTGCCCTACATCCTTTTTGCAGCCACAAATTAAAAATAGATTCTGATACATGCTAATACATGGATGGACCCTGAACATATTATGCTAAATAAATTAGACATGAAAGGACCAATATTGTATAATCCTACTTACATATCTAAAATGGACAAATGCTTAAATAAAAAATTAGATTAGTGGCTACCTGGGGCAGGAGGGAGGAGGGAAAGAAGGTTATTGCTGAGTTTCTGTTTGAGGTGATATAAAACTTTTGAAAATGGATGGTGATGATGGTTGTGCAAAATGGTGAAAGTCAGTGTCAGTCACTGAATTGTATGTACACTATAAAATGGTTAAGATGGCAAACTTCTGTTATACATATATTTTTTCTTCTGTTATACATATTTAACCATAACAAGATAACAAAAACGATACACATTCTTACAATAAGAAAAATGAGATGACAATAACCAACAAAATCATCCCTGTAGAGCCTATTCAGCCAACATATTAATCAATTTAAAGACACTATTATTCCATATAGCCCCATGAAGTTGGTTAAAATTTAATCATTATAAAATGGGAAGAACTTGGTCTTGAATGCCTTTTAATATAAAGTGTCAATATTTTTAATGGCTGATTCTGTTTGCCAACAATATTGCCAGGCATAGTGCATGTCCCATTATGTTTTTTTTTTTTTAAAAAAAAAAAACAAACCCACTGCCATTGAGTTGATTCCAACTCATAGCAACCCTACTGGGTTTCTGAGGCAGTAAATCTTTGGGAAGGTTGGGCAATCTACTTCCGTAGTGATACCGCCTCAGCAACCCAAGGAGGGGTTGCTATGAGTCGGATCCAATTCGATGGCATATAAAAACAACAACAAATCTTTACGGAAGTAGATTACCCCATCTTCCTTCTGTGGAGTGCCTGGTGGGTTTGAACTGCCAACCTCCTGGCACTCTGGCACTGCGCCACCAGAACTCCTTCTATTATGGTTAATCTGCTGATAACATCTACAAGAATTTTTAATACCCACTTTATTCTTAGTTATGTATCTGCTATTAACGAGATCTCAGAGTTTCTCTCAGTTAAAGCAACATGAACACGTGTAAAAGCTAATCTCAGCAAAGGAGTGGCTAGGCAGACCATCTTCTACATAGATCCCTAAGGAAACAATCTCTACAGATCTAAAACCAAAGCTTAAACCACTTTAAGGGAGTTAAGAAAATTCCAGGTCACCTGAAATTTCACTATTATAAACATCATCCGTATCTAATATAAAACAAAACCAAACGCACTGCTGTGGAGTTGGATCTGACTCATAGTGACCGCTCCTTGGGTTTCTGAAGCTATCAAACGGAAGTAGATTGCCCAACCTTCTCAAGGAGTGGCTGGTGGGTTTGAACCGCCAACCTTCTGGTTAGCAGTCAAATGCCTTAGGCACTATGCCACCAGAGCTCCTGTATCTAACGTAGTACATACAAAATATGAATTATTGGAGTTTATGAAATTTTTAATTAAAAAAATTTGAGTACTACTGACTCCTGATAAAGCCACCAAAATGTATGATATACTTTCCTAAATATATCTGATATACTTTTGCCTTTATTTCCCATTTATTTTAATGCATTTTATTGAAATATAATTTATGCACAGTGAAATACACAAAACTAAAGTGACATGGGTCAATGCATTTTTTTTTTTTTTACAGTGTTTCCTCCTACCCCTGGCAACAAAGAAAGTTTCCTTCCATATATAAACCTTTCCTTGACCCTCCACAACAACAAACTAATGCTGTATTTGTCCTTCTGTGATTGACTTATTGCACTCAGCATAACGTCCTCCAAGTTCATCCATATTATGCAATGTTTTGAAGACTGTACTTTATTCTTTAGTGCTGCATTGCATTCCATTATGTGTGTGTATCATACTTTGGTCATCCACTCTTCCAGTATAAATCTTAGAGATAAGTCCCTTGCCAGATATGTAATTATTGGCAAATATGAATTTGTTGCTGTCATTTTTGTTATGTGCTTTTTCATGGTGTTGATTTCTTTGTTCCATATAATTTTCTATGCTGAGCTCATTTGATGAATCGTGTTATCACTTCCTTCATAGCTATTGTTTTAGTATTTGCTGAGTATTTATGCTGGTCCTCTTCTGATGTGAAGGTTTATCATTTTTCTTTGTGGTTATCCTGTGATTTGTAGTTTTCTTCCCAAGTTTAGCACAATCCTTTCTATCTTGTAGTTGTCTTGACTTCCCTACCATCTAGAAGTTCTATAATGACATAGTTTTTCCCCCTTTTTGGTTTGTAGTCGTCTTCGTTTGTCAATTGATGTCTCTGGTTTCCCTGTTTACAATCTTGTAGGCTTATTTACTTTGGATACTTCCATAGCTGGGTTGGTTTCTGGTTTATATCATCGTGTGTGTTAATGGTCAGTTGTTGTTGATTGTTGTTGCTTCTCTGTCCAAAGGGCTCCCTTTAGCATCTCTTGTAAGGCTGGTCTGGTTTTAACAAATTCCCTTAATTTCTGCTTATCTGGAAATATCCTAATTTCACCATCATATCTGAGGGACAATTTTGCTAGGTACATAATTCTTGGTTGGAAATTTTTCTCCTTCAGTGTTTTATATATACCATCCCACTGTCTTCTTGCCTGCATGGTTTCTGTTGAGAAATCCGGGCTCAGTCTTATTGGTTGCTCCTTGTAGGTAACTTTTCATTTTTCCCGTGCTGTTCTCATGATTCTTTGTCTTTGGTTTTGGTGAGTTTGATGATATGACTTGGTGATTTTCTTTTGGGGTCGATCCTGTTTGGGGTTCGTTAGACTTCCTGAATGGAAATATTTTCATCTTTCATCATACCAGGAAAATTCTCTTCCAACAAATCTTTGACAATTTTCTCTGTGGTTTTTTTATTTGTGTCTTGTTCTGGAATTCCAATGACATGTAGGTTATTTCTTTGGATGGTATCCCACACAAACATTAGGCTTTCTTCATTCTGTTTTGATCTTTTGTCTGACTGATCCCTTTCCAAAGTGTTCAGGTATTTGCCTTCAATCTCCTTAATTTTGTCTTCCATTGATTCAATTCTGCTCCTTTGCCCATGCAATGTGTTATTTATTTTTGAGAATTTAGTATTAATCTTCTGGATTTGTGTGTGTAGATTTTGTATCATTTCTAATTTTTCATCTGTCATTTTGTTCTTGTATTGTCTTTTGAAATTGTTCTAGGGTTTTCTCTGTGTTTTCCTTGATCTGTCTCTCAATTCCTTGAAGATACGTAAATATAATTCTTCCAAATTCCTTATCAGGGAGTTCCAATGCTGCTTCTTCCTCAGGGATGTGTTTTAAGTCCGTATCCTGGTCCCTTGTTTCTCCTGCTTTATCTTGCTTCTTTGTGTGCACTGTGGTGCTCTGTTGTCTCCAAGGCATTGTGACGCTTTTGTGTTTATATTTAATTGGTGATTTTACGTTGGAGTGACTTGCCCACTATTTTCATTTTGTTTTGTTTGTATGTTACTGACACAAGCAGGGTACTACTGTGCTGTGCTCCTCTATTTGCTAATGGGCAGCACTTACACACTCACCACCTGTCTCCTTTCCTGTTGTCAGCCTCTTGTGTGTCCCTGCCGCCCTGGGCAAACAGAGCCTATTCCTAAGTCCCTGGAATCCGAATGAGGATGCTACCACCTTAAAATCCAAAATGGATGCCACTTGTAAAGATTCAAAATGGTTGCGCCCTTGGTCACTTTAAATATACAAAATGGCTGCCGTGTGTAAACAATCAAAATGGCTGTGCCCTCCAGACAGAAGAAAGTCAACAGCTCAGGTTGTCTCCCACCTTGCTGTTTCCCTTCCTAGTAATAGGCCACCAAGGCAGTCATCCCTGCAGCTCTTGGTGACCAGAGCTTATCTTTTTTATGTCTGTTCTCAGGTCCCAACACCACTTGGAACTATTTAGGCTATTGGTCCTGTCGGAATAGCTGACAGTCCTCAGCTCTGACCATCTCTGTACTCACTGCTTTCGTTCAGATTTTTCCACTAGTTGGTGCCTAATCCACTTCTGTATAGTTCCTTTCAAAGCTCAGGGCTCCAGGATTATCTTCTGTATCTCTGTCAATTGGTTTTTCTTTTCTTTGTTGAAGAGGGTCTGTGTTGCATGTCTGCCTATTCCTCCATCTTACCAGAAGTCCTCAAATGTGCTTTTGAATTTTCATCTGGACATTAAAAAATGGCTGTCCAGAATAAGTGTATTTTGAAAATAAATAAAAGCCCAAGTACTCCAAATACATCTTTCCCATCACAAAGACAACAAAAATGTATGTACTCAGAATTTGTTACATTTCCTCAAAACTGCACCAACACAAAGGGGATGGCTACATAGTAAGATGGAATCAGGGTGTTCAATTCAACTGTCTCAGTTTTATCACTGAAATCCTGTATCCCAGGAAATCCCTACCTAGTATTAGGCAAACCAGGATGGTAGTGGTCATCATAGATGGAATATATCATGATAGGAATTTGCTTCCTCTCAATATTTCATAATTGTGAAGATTTTAAACTGTAAAGGCTTAGAAAACACTTTGCAAACTCTGGAGGGGTACTATATAGCTTATCTTTATTTCACAACACAACCCTTCTGAAACAAACATAGGAAATTAATAACTGAATAGCAGCACTTAGCATTAAGAGTGAAGTTTGAGTGTTTATGGTAACAGATAATATTTATATAGATGTCACAAGGTATTTTTACATGAGTTTTCTCATTTGTATAAAAGTCCAATGACTTTTTTTTATCACAGAACAATGTTCGTTGTTAAATAAGCAACTGAATATGCATTTTGGGTAGGACATAATGAACAAAATGTACTTACTCTCAATAAGCTTATAATCCTATAGAAAAGATGACACATAAAATATAAAGAATAAATATAAGAAACAAAATACTATGGGAAAGTTCAGAAATAGGAGAGATCAGGGATAAATTTATGAAAAAGGTGACAAATGAAGAATAGTTAATAGTCTTTGAATAGAAAAGAATATCCAAGGGAGAATAAAAGTTAGAACAAAAGGACAGAAGGCAATAAAATTTAGGAACACTAGAATACATCAGAGAGAGAGATTGGTGAAACCTAGAGACTATGGCCCGGGGTTACCCATCAGGCCTGGAATTGGACTAACTCCTGTGTATTAGTTCCCAACCAACCAAACAACAGACAGGCCTATGAGATGAACACCTATTCCAGGGAGATGCACCCCTTAGAACAGTCAACTGTGGGAAGGGCAGTGTTTGCATAGGGAAAGCCAGCCAGACAGGAATGCAGAGATAAGGACACAGGGAAGGGGTACCCACAGGGATGAGGTGGGAGGAGAGGTGTTCCATTGTGGGGATTGTAACTGGTGCCATGAAACAAATGTGTACGAACTGTTGTGTGTAAAACGATTCTGCTTTGTAAACGTGCACCCAAGTCACAATAAAAAAAAAAAAAACAAACCAGCAGAAAGCAGTTTAAAAGGATCATAGGGCACAAAAGAATAGGGAAATAAAAACAGCAAGGGTATTTGCAGTAGATAATTGAGACCTCAGTATTTACTGGTCAGGACCCTTGATTCCATTTTGTGTTTTGGAGAGAAACATGGTTACCACTACTGAGAAAACTGAAGAAGGTACTTTTAAATGAACAAAAGTTGTTCTAACAATAGAAGGCTGGATATTACATGCAGCAAAGTTAAGCATTTTATTAAAATGATTACTATGCGGTCTACTCTAAAAATGCATTCGTTAGGTTGCAATAAAAATCTGTGTGGGATGGCAAAAACCAAAATTAAGAAGTCAGAAGCAATATACCACATAAAGAAAAGAGTGAGACACTTTGACAAGAGAGTTAAGACAATTGGTAATTTTAGCTTTATTCAACAATAACATTATTGATGCTAAGTGCCCACCATGTGCAGCTAGGGTAGATGTCACATACAATAACTTTGGCTCCTTTTTTTTTTTTTTTTTTTTT
>NW_006921979.1:1282067-1286387 GCF_000298275.1 Orycteropus afer afer | reverse complement strand
GGATCTGCGCAAAGGCGTAAAAAGTACTCTATTAAGGTTTAAGTACTTCATGGTCAGGGATCTGTGTAATGTTTGTTGCTGTAATTATGTGCTGAATGAATGAAAATCTGTGATTCTTAAACTTGAGCAGGAGTTGGCAAAATTACTGCCCTCAGGCCAAGTCCCATCTGTTACCTGTTTTTTTTTGGTAAGTAAAGTCTTGTTGGAACAGTCATGCTCATAAAAGTTTTATTGGAACAGTTAGGCTCATTTGTTTAGGTATTGTCTATAGTTGTTTTCATGCTACAATGGTGAGTCAAGTAGTTGTGACAGCGAATATATGGCCTATAAAACTTAAAATATTTGCTATCTAATTCTTCTATATAAGTTTGCCAACTCTTGTCTTTTGGCTAGAGCCTAGAAGAGACAAAGGATACATCTTGGCAATTAGTCCAGTGGTGGCAAACAGGTTTTAATTAAGCTCAAGCACCAACTCAAAACATTAATGGCTACCGGGAACAGGAGCCCTCATGGCCCAACAGTTATGCACATGGCTGCAAACCAAAAGGTTGTGGTTTAAATCCATCCAGCAGCTCCACAGGACAAAAGCCCTGGCAATCTGCTCTCTTAAAGATTATAGCCTAGCTAACCCTACTGGGCAGCTCCTGTCACATAGGATCACGGAGAAATAAAAATTGGCTCAATGACACCTAACAACAACAACAACACCTGGAATATAATTTTGAGAAGATTCTGAGGCCAACTCTGGGCTCAATGGCAAAGTGTACAGTTCTTAATTATTAAGGTTTAATGTGGCTTCAGGAGTGCCTCAGTGGTATGGACTCTGTCCTTGACTATTGACCTAGAGGTTGGTGGTTAGAATCCATCCAAAGTCTGCATGAAGAAAGGTCTGGCAATCTCCTGCCATAAAGATTACAGCTTTGGTCAACCACTCAGAAAGGGATCAAAATAGGAGATCCTGGATAGAGTAGGAGAAAAATACAGAAAACTCAAAATCATAAAAAAGACCAGGCTTACTGGTCTGACAGACACTGGTGAAACTCTCGAGATTATGGCCCCTAGTCATCCTTCATGCCTGGAATTGAACTCACTCTCATAGCTTGCAGCCAAACAACAGACAGGCCTTCAAGGTGAACACTGAACCAGGTAGGTATACTCCTTAGACCAACCAACCACAGGAGATCAGAAGGGCAGCATTCGCATAGTGAAACAGCTCAGAGGGCAGGAAAGGGCACTGGGAAAAGGTAATCACAGGGAGGAAGTGGGAAGAGAGCTGTTACATTATGGGGATTGCAATCAATGTAATGAAACAAAGTATGTATAAACTGGTAAATGGAAAACAAATTTGATCTGGAAATTTACACCCACATCACAATTAAAAGAAAAAAAGATCACAGCTTTGGAAATCCTATAGAATAGTTCTACTCAGTAACACACGGGGTCACCATGAGTTGAAATTGACTTGACAGCAGTGGGTTTGATTTTTTGGTAATGTAGTTTAAGGTGTTTTTGGGTACTGCAAACAGTTAATGCTCCCAAGCTGCTAACTACAAGGCTGGAGGTTGGCATCTACCCAGAGGTGCTTCAGAAGAAAGGCCTGGTGATCTACTTCTGAAAAATCAGCCACTGAACACCCTACAAAACACAGTTCTACTCTGGCACACAAAGCATCATCACGAGTCAATCAACCTGATGGCATCTGGTGTTTTTAACATGGTTTAGGAAAAGGAGGAACAAGGTTATATAACTCTAAAAACATTTGGAAATTTCTGTCATAGAATATTTCATTTTAAATAGCTGGCACTGTTGTCTGATAGTTCTACAAAGATAAATTAATTAACTGCAAAATATATACAAAAAACCTGAATAGAATTACTGAGAATGGTCTACCTAAATCAATGTTGAAGGCTGTTCACCAAAAACAATGATTTGGTTCTGGCATAGTTGATGTCGCTCATTTTTACAAAGTTAATTTAATATATGTGCTCTGGTGGTACAATGGTTAAAACATATGGCTGCTTACCAGAAGTTTAGTAGCTCCAATACACCAGCCTCTCTGTGAGAGAAATGAGGCAGCGTGCTTCTATGAATATTTACAGCCTTGGAAACCCAACGGGGCAGTTCTACTCTGTCCTACAGGGTTGCTATGAGTTGGAATTGACTCGATGGCAGTGGGGTGGGATGTGAAAGGTGTATTATATTCATTTTGTCAACCAACAGTCATTTAAGGTCACTCATAAAGATGTTAAAAGTGTTATCAAGGGGAACCTATGGCAAGAAGGTAAGCCCCTCAGTGTATCTAAACTTCATCAAGCTTTATAGATAAAAATAAAAAGAAGGACAGTTTGGATAAAGTATTTTTATATTTAAAACTGAAACATGATTGTTAAGAGACCCCTCCCCACACACATACACACATTTGGATTCTGGAAGTGGTTAATATACACAGTTTAATATTAAAGCATTCATATAACTGGGGCTTTAGAAAGGCTCCTTTCAGATTGTTTCAGAAAAATCCTTTGTTAGCCAGCAAAAAAGAATCCTGATCTGAAACATTTTTAAAGATGCTCCTATATGTGGTAAATTAAGTAACATATCTGCATTGTACCTTTTAAATTTGTGTAATACTTTCACATATTATTTCATTTAGTCTTCAGAACACTGTAAAGATAAGGCATTGTTTTCAGATAAGGATCTGAGGTTCAGGTTACTTACCTAAGATTGTAGAACTAGAAAATTATAGAATTAGGAATAGAACCTGGATCAGTCCGTACAACAGAACTCTGTGGGATGATCCTAATTGTCTGTAATTGCATTGTCCAGTATAGTAGCCACCAGCCACGTGACTACTGAGCTCTTGAAATGTGGTTGGTGTGACTAAGAAACAATTTTAAATTTTATAAGAAACAATTTTAAATTTTATTTAATTTTAATTAAAGTGCTTGCTATACTACAGGATTTGTGCTTCCAAATTTATGGATCAGGCATCCAGATCTTCAATACTCAAAAAAAGCTTGGATATACACAAGTATCATCAGGGCATCTTTACCCTGAGAAAGCAGCTTGCCTCTATCCTCATTCTTGTACTTCTTTCTCACATGACGCTATCATCCTTCCTTTTCCTCATATAAATCTGCCTTTGATAGTAAAGTTTTGCTAAATTTTCTAAGGACGTGTACCAGACAAGGTTCTCTGTCACAAGTTTGTATAAGAAAGGAATCCCATTAAAAGATAGCAAGTAACTCACAAAGTTATTGTGAGAGCTGGTGAATCAAGTTTGGGGTTTACATAGCCAAAATACCCAAAATTGTATTCCAAAATTAACTGAGAAAACTGCTGTCATATCTAGAAGTTACAGTTTGTATCAGTTATTTTTTGTAACAGGAACCTGACTTTCGGGGTCCATCACCATAAGGGAGTGCGTAATCCACCATCACACTTAATTTTGCACGGCTTAGTTGGAATTCAACTTGACAGCAATGAGTTTAGGTTAAGTACTAGAGTTTTGGTGTTCAAATACACCTAGACACAGCTAGAAAGAAAAGCTTGGCCATCAACTTCTGAAAAATCTGCCACTGAAAACTCTAAGGAGCACACAGTTCTACTCTGACACACATGGGGCTGTAATGAATTGGAATTGCTCAATGGACAACTGGATTTTTGGTTGAGGTTAAGTACTTGTGCACTAGCTGCAAGGGAGATTGGGAAAGCAAGTATCTGGCATTTTCATTTTCTATAAAGCAAAATTATCTAAGATTAACTCAGAAAGTGGAGAAATTTCAAGGTTCAAATGTTGGGTAACCAGTTAGAATGATAAAACTCCCATTGAAGCATTGGCATTAACTTGAAAAATTACCATTTTGGTTTGAAATTTTACTTAAAGTCATCCTAAGGACCAAAAAATAAATTAACAATTTTCTCTAAATAGTGGATTATGACAATTTAAGTGACCTTATTAAAAAAAAAAAAAAAAATCCCTTGCATACTTACTAACAGCACTTCACATTTGAGATGTCCCATACACATCTCAAACTTAGTATGTACAAACAAAAACACAAACAGCAAAAGATGAAAATAAATAAACGGGACCTCAAAATATTTACAAACTTGGAGTTCCGGCAAGATGGCGGACTAGGCAAAAGAACTGCACAGACGCTCTTCAACAAAGAAAACGGAAACCAATTAACACAGACACAGAAGATAATCTTGCACCCCTGAGCCTTGAAGGGAAGGATACAGAAGTGGACTAAACCCCAACTAGCAGAAGAATTTGTGTGAAAATACCAAAAAAGGACACACATGGAGCTGCAGTCTGGCAGC
>NW_006921979.1:1273090-1278195 GCF_000298275.1 Orycteropus afer afer | reverse complement strand
AAAAATAAAAACCAACAAAAAACAAAATTACAAACTTTTGTTAATTGAAAGACTGTACCAAAAAAACTGGAAAAAAAGTTACTGCCTGACTGGGAGAGTATCTTTGGAAGCCATGTATCTGTTAAGAAGCTAATAACCAAAACATATATAACTTTTTTTTGACAATTTAACAATAAAAAAGGCAAATAACCCAGTCATAAAATGGGCAAAGGCCTTAAACAGACACTTCATAAAAGAGGACATTCAAATGGCTACCAAATGGCTGGACTAGGTCAGCGGCTGAAATAGGTAAGGATGATGAGGGACAGCACCCCGGTGGCAGGGAGCAGTGGCAAACAGGGCCTGCAGAACAGGTAAGGGAAAGCCCAGGAGTAAGCAGTGTGCTTGGAACACCTAAGGAAGATGAACCTGTCGGTATGTCATACTGTGGTGGTTTGTGTGTTGCTGTGAGGCTGGAGGCTGTGCCAGCATGGATGCTCACGGTATACCAGTTTCAGTGGAGCTTCCAGACTGAGACAGACTCAGAAAAATGAAGAGGCCATCCACTTCTCAAAGAACTGGCCAATGAAAACCTTACGAATAACATTGAAACACTCTGTGATACATTACTGGAAAATTTTATGAACAGCTCTGAAACACTTTCCTATACGGTGCCAGAAGATGAGCCCCTCATGTAGAAGGCACTCAAAATATGACTGGGAAACAGCTGCCTCATCAGAGTGGAGCCTACCTTAATGATATGGCTAAACTAGGGCTTTCAGGGCCTCCATCTGCAGAATTGGCATGACTCAAAATGAGGAGAAACAACTGCAAACATCCACTGATAATCAGAACATGGAATGCATGAAGTATGAATCAAGGAAAATGGGAAGTTGTCAAAATGAAACGGAACACATAAAGATTGATATCCTAGGCATTAGTGAGCTGAAATGGACCAGTTTTTAGCCATTTTGAATCAGACAACCATATGATCTACTATGCTGGGAATGACAAATTGAAGAGGAATGACGTGGGAGTCATCGTCACAAAGAATATTTCAAGATCTATCCTGAAGTACAGGAGCTCTGGTAGCATAGTGCCTAAGGCACTTGACTGCTAACCAGGAGGCTGGCGGTTCAAACCCACCAGCCACTCCTCGGAAGGAAGGTTGGGCAATCCTACTTCCGTAGTGGTAACTGCCTCAGAAACCCAAGGAGGGGTCGCTATGAGTCGGGGCCAACTCGACGGCAAATAACAACAACAATCCTGAAGTACAATGCTGTCAGTAACAGAATAATATACATATGACTATACAAGGTAAGCCAGTTAATATTATTATTCAAATTTATGCACCAAAGCCAAAGATGAGGAAATTGAAGATTTTTTACCAACTTCTGCAGTCTGAAATTGACCAAACATGCAATCAAGATGTGTTGATTGTCACTGGTGACCAGAATGCAAAAGATGGAAACAAAGAAGGATCACTGGTAGTTGGAAAATTTGACCGTGGAGATGGAAATAATGCTGGAGATCGCACGACAAAATTTTTCAAGACGAATGACTTATTCATTGCAAATACCTTTTTTCAACAACACAAATGGCAGCTATACACATGGACTTCACCAGATAGAGTATACAGGAATCAGACTGACTACGTCTATGGCAAGAGGTGATGGAGAAACTCAGTATCTTCAGCCAAAACAAGCACAGGAGCTGACTGTGGAACAGACCATCAACTGTTCATCAGCAAGTTCAAGTTGAAGCTGAAGACAATTAAAACAAGTCCACAAGAGCCAAAATAATGACCCTGATTACATACCTCTTGAATTTAGAAACCATTTAAAGAATAGATTTGATGCACTGAACACCAATGACCAAAAACCAGAGGAATTGTGGGATAACATCAAGAACATCATCCATGAAGAAAGCAAAAGGTCATTAAAGAGACAGGAAAGGAAGAAAAGACGAAAATGTCAGAAGAGACTCTGAAACCTGCCCTTGAACAGTGAGTAATTAAAGCAAAGGGAAGAAATGACAAATAAAAGAGCTAAGCAGATTTCAAAGAGCAGCAAGAGAAGACAAAGTCCATTATTATAATGAAATGTCCAAAGACATAGAGTTGGAAAGCCAAAAGGGAAGAACACGCTCAGCATTGCTCAAGCTGAAGGAACTAAAGTGGAAATTTAAGCCTCAAGTTGCAATATTGAAAGATTCTATGGGCAATATATTGAATGATACAGGAAACATCAAAAGAAGATGGATAGAATACAGTCACAGTACCAAAAAAATTGGTCAATGTTCATCTATTTCAGGAGGTGGTATATGATCAAGAATCAATGGTATTGAAGGAGGAAGTCGAAGCAGCACTGAGGTAAGTGGCAAAAAACAAGGCTCCAGGAATTGACAGGATACTGAGATATTTCAACAAACTGATGCCTCACTAGAGACATTCACTCGACTATGCTAGATTTGGGAGACAACCCCTGGCCAACTGACTGGAAAAGATCTGTATTTGTCCCCATTCCAAAGAAAGGTGATCCCACAGAATTTGGAAATTATCAAACATTAATATCACATGCAACTAAAATCATACTGAAGATAATTCAGAAACAGTTGCAGCAATATAGAACTTCCAGAAACGCAAGCTGGAGTCAGAAGAGGATGTGGAACAAGGGATATCGCTGCTTATGTCACATGGATCTTGGCTCAAAGCAAAGAATACCAGAAAGATGTTTACTTGTTTTATTGACTTAGCAAAAGCATTCAACTGTGTGGATCATAACAAATTATGGATAACATTGAGAAGAATGGGGATTCCAGAACACTTAACTGAGCTCATGAGGAATCTGTATATAGACCATGAGGTTGTCCTGGTTCAAACAGAACAAGGGGACACTGCATGATATAAAATCAAGAAGGGTGTGCATCAGTGTTGTATCCGTTCACCATACTTATTCAATTTGTATGCTGAACAAATAATGTGAGAAGCTGAACTATATGAAGAATGACGGGGCATCAGGATTGGAGGAAAATTCATTAACCACCTATGCTATGCAGACAACACAACTTTGCTTGCTGAAAGTGAGGATGACTTCAGGCACTTACTGATGAAGATTGAAGACTACAGTCTGCAGTATGGATTAAACCTCAATATAAAGAAAACAAAAATCTTCACAACAGGACCAATAAGCAGCATCATGATAAATGAAGAAAAGATTGAAATTGTCAAAGACTTCATATTACTTGGTTCTACAATCAACACCAATGGAAGAAGATATCAGATGTCATATAATATTGGGCAACTCTGCTGCAAACGACCTCTTTCAAGTGCTGAAGAGCAAAGATGTTTTCTTGAAGACTAAGGTGTGCCTAGCACAAGCCATGGTATTTTCTATCGCCACATATGCATGTGAGAGCTGGACAATGAAAAAGAAAGACCAAAGAGGAGTCAATGCTTTTGAGTTGTGGTGTTCGAGAAGAATGGTGAAAGTACTATGGACTGCTAAAAGAACTAACAAATCTTTCCTGGATGAAGTGCAGCTGGAAAGCTCCTTGGAAGCAAGAGTGGGCAGACTTCATCTCACCTACTTTGGTCATGTTGTAAGAAGGAACCATTCCTTGGAAAAGGATATTATGCTTGGCAAAGTGGAGGGACAACGAAAAAGGGGAAGGCCCTCAACGAGATGGATTCACACAGTGGCTGCAATGAGGGGCTGAGGTATAGCAAGGATCGTGGGGTTCACACAGGACCAGGAAGTATTTCATTCTGCTGTACATGAGGTCGTTATGAGTCAGAGATGACTCAATGGGCACCTAACGAAAACCACCACCACCACCAAACACAAGAAAAGGTGCTCAGCATCATTAGCCATCAGAGAGATGCATATCAAAACCACAATGAGGTATCATTTCCCCCCCACTAGGATAAAAACAAACAAAAGACCCAAAATAGAAAGCAACAGATGTCGGTGAAGTGAGGATGTGAGGAAAGTGGAACCCTAAATCATTGCTGGTCGGCATGCAAAATCGTACAGCCTTTGTGGAAAACAGTGTGATGGTTCCTCAACAAGCTAAAATTAGAACTACCATTTGTTGTTGTTGTTATATGCTGTTGAGTCAGACCTGACTCACAGCGACCCCTCCTTGGGTTTCCGAGGCAGTATCACTATGGGAGTAGATAGCCCCATCTTCCTTCCGAGGAGTGGCTGGTGGGTTTGAACCTCCAGCCTTCTGGTTAGCAGTCAAGTGTCTTAGGCACTACGCTACCAGAGCTCCCTTATGACCCGTAATTTCACTCCTAGGTATATAAGCAAAAGATATGAAAGCAGAGACTCAGAGACTTGTACAATACTGCAGCACTATTCACAAAAGCCAAAAAGTAAAACCACCTAAATACCTGTGTGGTAGTTAAGGTTTATTTATCAACATAGCTGGGCCTGGTTTTGAGTGGCTGGGCAGCTAGACTTAGCAATTCTTCACGGTGAGACTGGTAATGAACTCTAAGGTGGAATCTACTGTGAGCAGCTGAGTAGCTGCCTTAGGGATGTGATGTGCACCCAGTATATAAGCAGCAGCTTTGAGAAAGGTCTCTAGCTTTGGCACATCTGGATCCTACATTTGGTCAAGTCTTCATCTCAATGGCCTGCCATGTTGTTTGCCAATCTTGATACTGTTTCTGGATTTGTACTAGGGGCCTGCTGGGTCTCTTGATAATTTTGGGACTATGCTATTTTACAGGTCGACCTTGAGTTCGTCAGCCTCAGTGGCCAGCAGCTGTCTGAGTTAAGAGATGCCTCCAGCTTCAGGGGCTTTCACCCAGCCCCTGGAGCTGGCCCTCTAAACTCAGACTTCTACCTCCTAAACTTAAGAGAATAAACTCCTGTTTGTGAAAGCCATCCACGTGTGGTATTTTCTGTTAAGAGTGGCACTTGTTGTTGTGTGCTGACTCATAGACCCGACTCATAGTGACCCGAGGCAGTATCTCTACGGAAGTAGATTGCCCCATCTTCCTTCCGAGGAGTGGCTGGTGGTTTGAACCACCAGCCTTCTGATTAGCAGTCAAGTGCCTTAGGCATTACGCTACCAGAGCTCCCAGAGTGGCACTAGAGGACCAAAATAGCCCAGTA
>NW_006921979.1:1250295-1272575 GCF_000298275.1 Orycteropus afer afer | reverse complement strand
AAAAAAAAAAAAAAAGAAGAAGAAAGAGTACATGCTGAGGCTTATTATGCACAAACAAAAACCTCATTCAACTCGGTCTCTTGGTTTGGAGCTTCAGGGTCATAGTTTCATGGGACATCCCAGTTAAATAGCGTAATAACGGATTCCTGTTCTATTTTCATGCATAGTGCCTATGGTCTTAAGAGCTTATAAGCAGCCATACAAGGCACACTAACCGATTTTTATTTGCCTGAAACAAAAGAAGATGGAGAGTTAGAAATAGGTGGAGGATATGCAAAGTATAGCTAATTGCCTCCATGAACAACTGCCTCCTTTACCATGAGACTGGAAGAACCGGGTGGTGTCTGATTACCATTACCGAACATTTTGATGAAAGATCCATAGAAGAATCCTGATCAAAAGGGGGAAGAAAATACAGGACAGAATTTCAAATTCTCATGGACTCTAGATTTCCCGGAGCCAAGGAAGGTTATATGAACCCCTGAAACTATTGCCCTGAGATACTCTATTTAAACCTTAAAACAAAAATATCCCCTAAGTCTTCTTAAAACTACCAAACAATAGTTCAGCTTAACCAGTAAAAAAATGTCTGCCTTGAGTATTATGCTCTTTTATGGACTATCTACAGGGGATCAAACTGTTAACAGCCACTTCCAAGATTAGATAGGAACCTAAGTGGGCAGTGAATTTATGTTAAAAAGGGAAGGAACAACTCAGAAAAGGAGAGTGAGAATGGTTGCACAACTTGAAGAATGTCATCAATGCCACTAAATGTTACATGTAGAAACTGTTACAAAAAACTCAGCACATGCAAATATAAACTCATTTTTGTATCCATAAACCTGCTCCTCTTCATATATTTCTCTATCACAGTGAACAGTGTAATCATCTACCATCAACCAAGGCAAAAAGTCAACCCAAGCTATGACGGTGGCCTCAAGTTTCCAGAATACACTTGGTGCTTTTGCTCCTGCCACTCCCTTAGCCAATGATGCTCTTACCCCGTTGCCTCACAAAACTGCTACCTCATTTTCCCTGACTCTGTTCAAACATGAGCTACTCCTTTATAGAACCTCTTCTAATTCCTTACCCTCAATTCAAAGAATTTAGTTCGTTCTTTGTGCTGAGTACAGCCTCACACAATTTATTACAGCTGTTTATATGTCCTCCCACCCCCTGCTACACCTAATGAACTTTGAGAAAAGGCTATCTGAGTGACTAGCACAAAGGAAGCATACAGATGTTTGATGAAGAAATACTGCAAATGTTTTAACTCATTTTCTACTCTGCCTTTTAAATATAAAATCTGATAAACTTCATCAAGGGTGGGAACTTTACAGTGGCATGTTCGAGAGCAAGAAACCGTACTACAAATTGTAGAACGACCACAACTTAGTCCTAATCAAGAAATCACATATTCCAACTCCTGTATTAGACAGCTATTTCTATGCTAGGTACATTTAATTCTCACAATTCTGCAAGTATTGCTGCTGTTATGTTCCAAGTTGATTACAACTCATAACGACCCCATATGACAGAATAGACTGTTCCATAGGGTTTTCTCATGCTTTAATCTTTACAAGAGTAGTTCACCAGGTCTTTTCTCCCACAGAGCTCTTGGTGCTCTGGGTGGGTTCAAACCAACTTTCTGGCTAGTAGCAGTGTGCTTAACCACTAGGTCACAGAGATCCTCTTTGTAATTATAAGAAAACAAACAAACAAATCCACTGCCACTGAGTAGATTCCAACTCATAGCAACCCCCATTGGGTTTCCAAGAGTATAAATCTTTATCGAAGTATACTGTCTTATCTTCCCCCCTGTAGAGCAGCTGGTATATTTGAACCACTGACCTGGTTAGCAGCCAAACGTCTTACCACACCACCAGAGCTCTTTTCTGCAAGTTTAATTATCCCTGATATGACAATTAGAAATAAAAACTGAAGCTTAGAGAAGTAATTTGCCCATGATAGTAAACATAACTGCTATTAGAAGTCCATCTCTTTCTCCACTACTCATCTGACAGTTTGTCGTACTGTGGTGCTTCCCTAGGCTAAGACCAACTGAGAAAAAGGATGGGGCCATCCACTTCTGAACAAATTGGCATGAATAGCAGTGAAACACTGTCTGATATATTACTGGAAAACTTTCTCTTTTTAGTACACCTGGGAGCCTTTCTAAGGAGCTCTGGTGGCATAGAAGGCATTTGACTGCTAACCAGAAGGTGGGCAGTGCAAACCTACCAGCCCCTCCATGGAAGGAAGACTGGGCAATCTAACTTCTGTAAAAATTTACCACCTTGGAAACCCAAAGGGAGTTGCTATAAGTCAGAATCGACTCAATGGCATTAAGTTTGGTTTGTTTTCTTTTAGGAGCCTTTCTAAAGGGAAATGGGGAAATATACATTTGTGTGTCTACATGTAAGAAAAGTTTTAGATATTATGTTTCTGTTTTATGTAGTCTGGCTGGTATGAGCCACACCCTGGTATGACAGGAAGCAAGGAGTCATCATGCATGGGATAGTTGAAGAGGTAGTTAAAACAAGTTACTGCTGCCAATCCTGTGAAGGGAGGTCTCAAGGCCAGATCAAATTTGAATTTGAAGGCACCGGTAGCCCTGGAGAGATAAGTAATACTACAGTAGTGGTTATTCACCACATAGTTCATACTTCCAACACTAGTGTAAGTAATATCTCTCATTATAACAGGAATTTGGAGGGGAGTTTTAAAATGTACCCCTGAAGACTGTGATAATATCCTCTTCCCTCTTAAGACCTGGATCACTAGCAGAGAAAGGCCAGCGTGTCCACAAGAGACCATTTCATTCATGTTCTTATGAAAACTCCAAAAAGATTGTTCCCCATTTAGTACAATAAATGATAGTCTCCAGTAATTTAAATAAACTGCTCTTACAGTGTCTTGATTTCCAAAAGTTACACACAAAAAGACATACCACCACTCTAAACGGATGACTATTATTAGGGGTAAGAAGGCTATCCAGATGGTTTTCCACATTCCTAGCTGAAGCTACATCTCCCTTAAATCTCCAGAATTTAACAGTGTCGTTCCAGAACTTAACAGTGACTAACATCAAAGGTTCCCAATGTTTTGCTGAACAGGTTGTAGAATGATACAACTATATTAACTACAGAGATACCACCATTAGTTAGGGAAAATACCTGCTTTCGTGTATTTCATGCAAATACTGTAATACGTACAGTTCGTGAGCTTTTGTGGCAGAGATACAAGAAATCAGAAATCAAGTTCTTAAGTACTACTAGCAGAAAGAATTTAAATTAAGAGTAAGGATTTCAGTACAAATCACATCTGCTTTAATGAATAGAAGAACAAAAATATTTAATATAAATACCTAGATTTTATGATACTCCTTCTCCCCCCAATGGGGAAACATTTTTTAAAATACACATTTACAGTCTGTTTTAACATAAGGTTGGATTAAGAATTAGTCTCCTTCATGAGAAGAAACACAGGACTACAAAAAGTAATACTTCATTTTATGGCTAATCTCATAACTAGAATGATATCGGCAAGTTTATGTCTTCCCCCAAATGCATCTGAAACCATAATAAGAATGCCATGATTTTTAGATTGTGAGATCATAGTCTGCACAACTGTATTACACATTCTAAATGCAATTTCAGGATCAAAACACTGCTAATGGAAAACTCCCCGGTTAAAAGTATCAAAAAGTTCATGGAATATAAACTAACCAACCAGCATAAAACAGGAATCACAGGTATTTCCCACAATTTTAATGTCTCAATCTGAGCAGCAGCTTATGCAAACTGCTAAATGCCCACAATGCCTTTTGTAGCAAATTGTTTTTATTTCTAACAAGAAGTAGTTTTTAACTAATTTAACAATTTTTCCTTTTATACTCTACCCTCTTCAGTTTATTCAAACATGTGCTTAATATCCAATAAAATAAAGACCATGAAGAAAAATAAAAAGCAGCCATACTTCATTGGAGGCCATAAATAATGCTTACATTTGGCTTTCACATACATTATTCTAACTGCTTGCATAATTAGTAGGTCAGTCAGTTAGTATTTAAAAAAAAAAAAAAAAAAGTAGCTTTAAAACATGCCTGCCTTTACAATTCTATGAGAGAGAAATCAGTATTCTAAAAACAGTTCATGCACATATGCTTGCATTTTTGGACATTAGTATATAGCAAATGAACAAATAAAGCCAACAAGAACTGAAGTATGGGTGTTAATTAGGCTGCTAGAATAAGCAGAGCATATGCAGAAAACACAGAAAGTGGGCAGGCACTTCCTGTAATCAATTTTGAGTTTCAAAGCACAGCTTTGAACCGGTTTAATGTGACTATCTTGTTAAAAAGTAGCTCCTGATTCGGTATATCTGGGGCAGAAATGCAAATTCTCAGCAAGAGGTTGAGCTGGTTCCCCGTTTCAAAGTAGCCTCTTCGGATTTTAGTTCTGTGCCTGTCACGACCAAGACCAAGTGGACTGACAGTAGTGTGACAATGGGGCTCAAACATAGCAATGACTGTGAGAATGGCACAGGACCAGGCAGTGTTTCGTTCTATCGTGCAGAGTCGCTATGTGTCAGAATCAACTCAAAGGCCTAACAACAGTCACCAAGTGGTTCCTCAAATATTTTAACATAGGTATGTGCTATTCTATAACATTCCAATTTTAATCTCCTGTTATACTACTTCATAATTAAATATACTCTAATTCTTAAAGAACTTAACAATTAGTAGACAAATTGCATACCATGTTATCCCCAAAAACCCAAACCCACTGCCACTGAGTTGATTTCAACTCCTAACGATGCCCATTGGGTTTCCAAGACAGTAAATCTTTATGGGAGTAGACTGCCTCATCTTCCTTCCCTGAAGCAGCTGGTGGGTTTGAGTGGACAACCTTCCAGTTAGCAGTCAAATCGTCTTAGGAACTGTACACCAGAGCTCCTCAGGGTACAGGACTTTAAAACTGTGACAGAGATTTTGTTGTTGTTGTTGGGTGCCACCAGGTTGTCTCCGACTCATACTGACTGACCTATGCACAGGAGAACGAAACACCACCTAGTCCCAAGCCAGCTCCAGGATCCTCGCTATACTTGAGCCCATAGCTGCAATCCATCTCATTGAGGGTCTTCCCCTCCTTCGTTGACCCTCCACCTTACCAACCATGACATCCTTCTTCAAAGAGCGGTCCCTTCTGACAACATGATCAAAGTAGGTGAGACAAAGTCTGCCATTCTCCTTTCAAAGAGTATTCCAGCCGTAGTTCCTACAGAACAGATTTGTTAGTTCTTTAAGCAGTCCATAGTACTTTCAGCATTCTTCACCAGCACCACAACTCCAAAGCATCAATTTTTCTTCAGTCTTCCTTATTCATTGTCCAGCTCTCACATGCATGAAGCGAATGAAAATACCATGGCTTGTGTCAGGCGCACCTTAGTCCTCAAGGAGATAGCTTTCTTTGCTCCTCAGCACTTGAAAGAGGTCCTTGTAGACGACTTGCCCAGTGCTGTAAGTCATCTGATGTACCTACTGCTGCTTCCATTGGCATCGACTACAGAACCAAACAACAGGAAATCTTTGACAACTTCAATCTTTTCTCCATTTATCGTGACGCTGCTCACCCACTTGTGAGGATTTCTGTTTTCTTTATATTGAGATGCAATCCATACTGCAGACTGTATTTTTCAATCTTCATCAGTAAGTGCCTCAAGTCATCCTCACTTTCAGCAAGCAAAGCTGTGTTGTCAGTGTATTGCAGATTGCTAATGATTCTTCCTCCAATCTTGATGCTATGTTCTTCTTCATATAATCCAGCTTCTCGGATTATTTGCTCAGCATACAGAGTAAGTATGGTAAAAGGATACAACCCTGACACACTCCCTTCCTGATTTTAAACCATGCAATCCATGCGGTGTTCCTGTGTTCTGTTCAAACAGAAGCCTCCTGGTCTATGTACATGAGTACAATTAAGTGTTTTGGATTTTCCACTCTTCTCAATGTTATCCATGATTTGTTATGATCCACACAGTGGAATGCTTTTGCATAGTCAATAAAACATAAGTAAACATCTTTCTGATATTCTTTGCTTTTAGCCAAGATCCATCTGACACCAGCAATGATACACCTTGTTCCACATCCTCTTCTGAATCCAGCTTCCATTTCTGGAAGTTCTCTATCAATATACTTCTGCAACTGTTTTTGAATTATCTTCAGTAAGATTTTATTTGCATGTGGTATTAATGATATTGTTCATTATTTTCCACATTCTGTGGGATCACCTTTCTTTAGAATGGGTACAAATATGGATATCTTCCAGTCAGTTGGCCAGGTAACTGTCTTCCAAGGAAATCTCTTGTCATAACTGAGTGAGTGTCTCCAGTGAGGCATCCGTTTGTTAAACATCTCAATGGGTATTCCGTCAATTCCTGGAGCCTTTTTCTTTGCCAATTCCTTCAGTGCTGTTTCAACTTCTTCCTTTAGTATCACTGGTTCTTGATCATATGCCACCTCCTGAAACGGATAAAGATCTACCAGTTCTTTTTGGTACAGTGACTCTGTGTATTCCTTCCATCTTCTTTTGATGTTTCCTGCTTTATTCAATATTTTGCCCATAGAATCTTTCAATATTGCAACTCTATCCTGAAGTTTTTTCTTCAGTTCTTTCAGCTTGAGAAATGCCGAGCATGTTCTTCCCTTTTGGTTTTCTAACTCCAGGTCTTTGTACATTTCGTTATAATAACTGGCTTTGTCTTCTCGTGCTGCTCTTTGAAATCTTCTATTCAGGTCTTTATCTTGTCATTTCTTCCATTTGCTTTAGCTATTCTTCACTAAAGGGCAAGTTTCAGAGTCTCTTCTGACATCCATTTTGGTCTTTTTTTGTCTTTTTTAATGATCTCTTGCTTTCTTCATGGATGATGTTCTTGACGTCATCCCACAATTCCTCTGGTTTTTGGTTGTCGGTGTTCAATGCATCAAATCTATTCTTTAGATGGTCTCTAAATCCAAGAAGGACACACTGAAGATCGTATTTTGGCTCTTGTGGACTTGTTTTAATTGTCTTCAACTTCAAGTGGAACTTGCATATGAGCAGTTGATAGTCTGTTCCACAATCAGCTCATGGCTTTGTTTTGACTGAAGATACTGAGCTTTCCATCACCTCTTACTACAGATGTAGTCAATCTGATTCCTGTGTATTCCATCTGGCGAAGTCCACATGTATAGCCGCCATTTGTGTTGTTGAAAAAAGGTATTTGCAATGAGTAAGTTGTTGGTCTTACAAAATTCTATCATGTGATCTCCAGTGTTATTTCTGTCACCAGGGCCAAATTTTCCAACTACTGGTGATTCTTCTTTGCTTCCAACTTTTGTATTCCAGTCACCAGTGATAATTAACGCATCTTGACTGCATGTTTGGTCAATTTCAGACTGCAGAAGTTGATAAAAATCTTCAATTTCCTCATCTTTGTCTGTGGCGGTTGGTGCAAGTCATATTAACTTGTCTTCCTTGTAGGCATATGGACATTATCCTATCACTGACAGCATTATACTTTAGGACAGATGTTGAGATATCCTTTGTGATGATGAATGCCATGCTATTCCTCTTCAAATTGTCATTCCTGGCGTAGTAGATTATATGGTTGTCCGATTCAAAATGGCCAAAACCAGTCCATCTCAGCTAATGCCTAGAATATCAATCTTTATGCATTCCATTTCATTTCTGACACTTCCAATTTTCCTAGATACATATTTCGTACATTCCATATTCCTATTGTTAATGGACTTTTGCAGCTGTTTCTCCTCAATTTGAATTGTGCCATGCCAGCAAATGGAGGTCTTGAAAGCTTTACTTTATCCGTATCAGTAAGGTTGGTTCTATTCTGAGGAGGCAGCTCTTTCCCAGTTGTATTTTGAGAGCCTTCTGACCTAAAGGGCTCGTCCTCCTGCACTGGATCAGACAATGTTTCTCTGCTATTCATAAGGTTTTTCCTGGCCAATTCTTTGAGAAGGGGATGGCCTCTTCCTTCTTGTCTGTCTCAGTCTGTAAGCTGCATTGAAACCTGGGCACCTTGTGCAACCCTGCTGGCATTTGAAACACTGGTGGCACAGCTTCAGGCCTCACAGCAATATGCAAGCCACCACAGTAGGACAAACTGACAGACAAGTTCATCTCCCTTAGCTGTTCAAAACCTCTCTGCCCTCCCCTTACCTGGATCCCTGCTGCTGCTTGCTCTGTCATCCTCCTGGCTTCTCTTTCCCCTGCTTTTCTGCCTCTTGGGGATGGGTCCTGGGTCCCTCCCCTTACCTGGATCCCTGGTGCTGCTCTGCTCTGTCCTTATCTATCTGGTAGATATAAGCTCTCTAAAATCATGAAACATATTTCTAATGCTTACTCTTTTCCAGTCATTAATACACACAGATGAATTCTCATTATTTTCCAAAAATTAACTGGACTCTATGACTATGGGATAAGAGTGGTGGTTCTACCATAGGCTTAAAAGCCTCATCTCCCTCAGGAGTGCATTCCTTTCTGAGTCAATGTCCCAAAGTATTCTTTGGCATAGAGACTATTCCTAAGCTAATTGCTTCAAAGTTAACATTTTCAGACTCCTCGTATTTCTTCCAAAGACATAAAATAATAAGGAGTAAAGCCTTTCCAACCAATTCCAAACTATGGGTTTGAAATTCTGAAAGAAAATCTGAAATCACAAAGTACCTGAAAACTGAAAATTTTGGAACTTATTTGGTGGCAAAACCCCAGCTGATATAAGTTAATTTTTTACATAGAAAAACTTCATCTGTTCAGATGAACTTCAACTGTTTAGTTACATGAGACTACTTATAGTTTTTAAAATTTATCCTGTTTAGTATAACTATTCATGTTTCTCATTAGAAATATTAATAGTGTTTGGTGGTACTAAGGATTATAAAGAAGGAATTATGGTTCTAGTATCTATTTCACAAACATTTTCTAGAGCAAACCACTCCCTTGACCATACTTTGCACTTTACAATTTCTGTAGTGTTGCCCATGATTATTCACTGCTAATCTAAAACTTATATACCTCTCATGTTTAATGTCTTCTGAAGATTACTGGAGCCTTAGAGTTTTTACTTCTTCCTTTGACTCTCCAAGCACTCATCTATACCATTCTCATTTGTGATTATTACTTTAAGCTGCTATTTGCATTAACTTTTCATGCCTATGCTAAAACACTAGCTAAATTTAATCCCAAAATAAAGTAACTGAGAACAATTAGCTCTCAATAATATGCAAGTCAGATGATCTAGCTAGCCCTCAAGAGACAGATGCCCTGAATAATGAGGAACTATAGCTGGAAATAAATGTAACACTAAAAAAAATTAATGTAGTAAGTAGTTTATGATGAAAACAGTTAAGGACAAGCTACTGAACACTTTATGCATTCTTTCTATTAAAATAAAAAAACTGAGTAGTTACTATGCATTGGGTGGAAAAGGGAGGCATAGTATCCCTGCTCTTCTCAAACAGAGGAAAAGGAAGTAAACAAGTGGAGAATATAATTACTAATTGTGGTAACTATGAAGGAAACACTTCTCTGTAAAGGTGACACATGAGCTGAAATCTAAATGTTGAGACTGATCTAAAATTGTAGACAACTGAAGAAAAAAGTTGATCACTGACAGAAAGAAGTTAAACAAAACTCAAAGACGGTTAAAAAGGCTTGTTGGGTCATTGTCAGAAAGCAGTCTAGAGTGGCTAGGGCTCCGTGAACAATGGAAAGGAGGTACAGTTGTGAAATAAGCAAGAACTGGAATATACGGCCTCACAGACTATGATGAGGAACCAGTTTGCATTCTAGACGGGGGTGGGGTGGGGGACAGGAGGGGCACACAGGGGAAGCCAGTTTGGGATTGTTGTTGTTGTTGTTATTTTGCCGTCGAGTCGGCCAAGACTCATAGCGACCCCCCTCCTTGGGTTTCCGAGGCAGTATCACTACGGAAGTTAGGATTGCCCAACCTTCCTTCTGAGGAGTGGCTGGTGGGTTTGAACCGCCAGCCTTCTGGTTAGCAGTCAAGTGCCTTAGCCACTATGCTACCAGAGCTTGGGATTAGGGGGTTGTATAACATGATCTGATTTACATTTTTAAAAGGTCACTTTGGCTTCTGGGTGGAAAGTCAAGTGGAAGGGATAAGAATGGAAATTAGGAAACTCCTGTAGGAGTCCAAACAAGAGATGATTGTGGTTTTAACAAGGGTGGTATTATCACAGAAACACAGTATTTTAGAGCTTTAAAAGGCCTTAACAGCTATTTAATCAAACTTTTTCTTCATAAAGGTTCTAAGAGTTAACTTGTTCTAAGGTTTCATGGCCAATGCCAGCCAGGGAACTAAAATCTAGGTTATTGTGGTAAATTGCTTGATGTGTCTAGCCATTGTTCTCCATTCTGTAATGTTTTGTAAATCCTATTATCCATGCCTGTTTGGGGTGGTGTGGTAGTTAAGGTCAGGTATCAACTTGGCTGGGCAGCTGTTAGTTGTTGTTGTTGTTTGCCCCGACTCCTGCCTTGCTGGAGGGAATAATTCAAATCACCACCCTTAGCTTCCTTGAGGGTATACCTACGAATCTCCTGGGAAGATTCGCTCTCCTCTTGCTCCAGTTTTGTGTCTTGGCTCATCCTCATCTCACCCCTGGATTTGGGACAGCAGCCGTCATCTGATCTGCTGATTGAGATTCATCAAACCCCGAGAATTGGGAGGATCCGCCAGATCTACTCACGGACCTGGGACTCGTCAGCCTGCCAGCCTCCACCACTACTACGTGAGATGAAGCCTTGAGTGTCTTTGAGTTCTGTGAGGTGTTACAGCGAAATACAGAACCCTAAGACTGGGGAAATTACTGGGAGGAGGAGGAGTTGTTAATGTCTGAAATGATGGAGTGGTACGGTAGTTTGGACATTTGGGACATCTTTAACCTCTGCCTCATGGGGACCGGCCTTGTGCTGATCTTTCTGAGAGAAACTGTTCAAGCATTACTCAGGCCACTATCACTACTACCAAACCATGCTACTTAAGACAACAGGCTGGAATCAAAGGTCTAGCAACTACTAAAGTAACCACATCATTTTTCTATCCTTCATGTCCAAAAGAATAAAATAGAAACTAATGAAGACAATGAAATAAATAAATGACCAATCTGAGCACCTGAAAGTTCACAGAAAGGTACATAAGGTTCTGCTAGGAAACAGAAATATCCAAACTCCCAACTCAGATTGCTTAGTGATGAAACTTTTACAGTAAAACCTGAGAAACCAGAACCTGCGTAAGGTAGAAACCTGTCAGAGATGTAAAACCAAACATTTTCCACTAAAATAAATGATAGAAAATGGTAAGAATGCACTCTATCAAAGGCAGAAACCTGGAAAAACAAGGCAGTCCCATCCAGATCAAGCTCTCACAGGTTTGACTGTGCTTTAAGACCATGATCTCTCTGAATGACTTTTCAATTTACCCTCTACACAGATCTTCTGATGGACAAGATCTATCAACCACAAAGCATCACAAGTGCTTCTCAAAGTGGGGTTTATCATTCCTGTTCAATCAGAATCTTGTAGTCTTAACAGTAGCCGTGCTCATTAGAGAGAGACCTTCTTAATCAGCATCCTGTTTTCTGCTGTATTTCCTCCTTTCTACTTTCTTCATTATCTATTATCACCAACATCCTTTTATCTAAACAATTAAAAATTTCACAAATGTTTTCTGTCCTCCATAGCTTGGAAATTTTGAAGGATAAGGTAAGGTTATAGAGTTCTTGAAAGGAAAAAAATTTAAGTATGAAAATGCTAAAACAGAATGAATTTTCATACCTCCTTTTTGTTGTTGTTGTTAGCAACTAAAACTGCTTAAACACTAGCCTGTGGCAACCTTATGACTAATTTGGATGTCCTGGCCATAAAATATGATCTCAGTATGTTTCTTCATTCAGAACTGCCAAAACAGCTAACCAATTAATTATTTAATATAGAGAGAACTAAAGCTTCCCATTAAATTCCCTCTCTCATTGTGGGATGAGCTCATGTAGGATGAGTTTGGTAACGTTTAATCTCTGAAGCTATGCTGAACAGCATCTGCACACTCATTCTTTCACTAAACCACTCCACACACACCCTTCCTCTTCCTTTGGCATCAACCTTGTTCTCTCAAACAGTGGGGTTCAGACCCAACATTCTCTTTCTTTACAGAACACACTCATTATATCTAGAGAAATAATTGGCACTAAATTTCTAAAACCAACCAAGTACAGTCTATATTATAACTTATCCATATTTCTTACTGGTTACATAGTCTGAAAATGATTGCCTGATCCAAACGCATGTTAGGCTAAAAATCCTTTAAAATTTGGAACCATTTTGAAATTTAGAAAAATAATTGTTTAGTAATGATTGTGACCATCATTTTTAAACAAACACGAAAAAAACTCAGCATTCTCCCATTCTAGTGGTGTTCTGGAAAAATAACCTACTTAAGACAGACAACACACCAAATACTCAGGTCAAACAGACAGAATTAAACTTAAAATGGGAAAACATCTATGGCTTCACCACAGGAAAGCTACTAAAAACCCTAAAATATAAAGGGCAACAATTAAAATCTATGTAAGGTTTATATAAAAACTTGGACACACATGCATCTGTCTACAGATGAGAGTAATAAGGTATAAGAAACAAGAATTAAAACCAAAAATAAATTAAAAAATTTAATATAACCTGTTACTGTGAGCAAAAGTTGAATGGCCCTCAAAGGGGCAAGACAGTTAAGAACCTAACCTAAAATGATTATATAGTAATAAGATATTTAAAGATAAAGCTCATAAAAACACTCCCTCACATTTATCTACGGTTCCCATCCTTCAACGCAAATACAAAGTAAAATCAAAGAAAAGCTATAAAACACGAAGAGCAAAGTGTGAAAAATTAATATGAGTTGGGAAACCCAAATTCTACTGTCTCTTCCATCACCATGTGTGATCTCAAAACCACACCTTGACTTTAGCTTCCTCATTTTTAAATTTGAACCAAATTGTTTCATTCAATAGACAATCAGCTATGTTCATAAAGCATCAGTTATTTTGGCTTAAAACTGTGCCATTTTCCTTTTAGTCTGTATGAAGATGACTATAATCTCATTTACCTACACTGTTACAAACTAGTAAAACAGTATTCTTAGTAGAGATACATATTCACTCAGTAAATTTAAAAACACACCGTGGATCTTTGGAAAAAAGCTCTTTTCTTGATGCTTCTTTTGGAGTCTTTAGTGTTTTAAGAGCATAGTATGTGAAATCAAAACTACAGCCAAATCCTAGTTTCTCCATGTACTGGCTGTGATTTAATCTCTGTGTACCTGTTTCCTCATTTGTAAAACAGGGGACTCTCTCCTAGCATTGTGAAGATTTAATGAAGTAATATATGTAAAGTGCTTGGGACAGTGGCTGGCACATAGAAAGTATCCGATGAATATTTACTATTATTACTATCCACTTAATAATGCAGAAAGAAGAGGCAAATTATAGACAGCGTAAACTTAACTATGCAGCTCAGTGGAAGGCAGCTGAAATTTGTGTTCTGCCTGCCTCTAGGCAAAATCCTCCTGTGTGCCCAACAAAACCCACCACACTGATGTAGTTTTATTATTAACTACAGAGCAGTAAAGGAGCTCTGGTGGTGCAATAGTTAAAGCTTTCGGCTGCTAACCAAAAGGTCAGCGATGAATTCACCAGCTACTCTGTGGGAGAAAGATGAGGCAGTCTGCTTTTTTAAAGATTATAGCCCTGGAAACCCTATGAGGGCAGTTCTACTCTGTCCAATAGGGTCCTTGAGTCATAATTGACTTGAAGGCAGTGGGTTTGTTTTTGGTTTAGGATGGAGCAGTAATACAGGTAGCTGATACCATATGGGGATTCTGTGGATCAGCATTCCTTCCCTAGGCAATGACTTTTTTACTGAATTCCTGCACAACCACTTATAAAGGAGTGCTTCTGCTAAATGGTAATAAAGCTGACTCTATGTATTTCTTTTCCTTGCATATCAAAGTGACATTATCTCATGATTTAAAACGGACTTTTCAACTTGTCTCTTAATGAAGTTTCTTTTGCAACAGCCCTGGCAGTCATCTAAACTTGGACTGAAATTCAAATATGGTGACCAGGAAAAGAAGTGAACAAAAAATAGAGTAAGCAATAGAGTAAGCGTAGCTCTGGAAGGCTCTGAATTTAAAATGTATTTTCTCATGTACATTCTAATAGACCAGCCGTTCTTAACCCTTCTGGTCTTGTTATTTGCTGTTGAGTCAATTCTGACTCACAGTGGCCCCAGGTATGCAGACTTGAACTTTTTCATAGGGCTTTCATGGCTGTGACCTTTTGGAAGCTGTAGTCAGGTCTGTCTTTGGGGTGCATCTGGGTAGGTACAAATCACCAGCCTTTCAGCAGTCAGGTGCTTAACAGGTAGGTATTCCTCAGTTAAATGTTTAGCTACTAATGGAAAAATAGGTAGTTCTAATCTATCCAGAGGCACCTTGGAAGAAAGGTCTGGTGATCCACTTCTGAAAAACCAGTGACTGAAAACCCGATGGAGCACAATTATGCTTTGATACACATGGGGTCACCACGAATTGCAATCAATGGCAATTAGCTTTTTGGTCTTAGGATGATTAAAATAACTGAGACCCTCAAAGAGACTGTTACGTGGATTATATCTACAGATACTTATTATTTTTGTTGTCAGGTGCCGTCGAGTTGGCTCTGAATCAAAGCAACTACGTACAAGAGAATGAAACACTGCCCAGTCTTGCACCATCCTTATAATCCTTGTTTTGCTTTTTTACTGTATTCAAAATTAAAACAAAACGTTAATATTAACTAATTTGTTGTTGTTGTGCTGTTGTTAGGTGTCATCAAGCGGTCTCCGACTCATAGTGATCCTATGCACAACAGAACTAAACACTGCCTGATCTTTTGCCAGCCTCACCATCCTTGCTATACCTTCCTATATTCGAGCCCATCGTTGCAGCCACTGTGTCTATCCATCTTGTTGAGGGCCTTCCCCTTCTTTGTAGACCCTCATTTTGTTTATTAACTAATTTAAAATAATAATAAAACTATGTTAACATAAATAACTTTTTTGAGGAATAACTATTTAAAAATATTGATTGAGGAGACTGGCATTAGTTTAAATAATGACAAATCTTTTTAATGTCTGCTTTAATAAACATCTAGATTCTCATAATTCCTTCTGCAGTCAATCTGCTGGAATATGTTATCTTGTTTAAAGTGAAGAAAACTCAGCTTCACAGATAGCAGTTGGACAAGGGAGGAATATATATATATACTAGCCCTTTCAGATTAAATTTAGATATTCTTCTTTGGTGGTGGTGGTGTGTACTATCAAGTCAATTCTGAGTCAAAGTAACCCTATATGGGATAGAACTGTCCCATAGATTTCCTAGGCTATGACCTTTAGGGGGGCAGACTGCCAGATCTTTTTTCCTGTGGAGCCGCTGGTGAGTTTGAATTGCCTACCTTTTGTACCACCAGGGATCCTTATTTTTCTTTGGCATTATACCAAAACTTGACCACTGGCTGCAATATGGAATGGCAAACTACATTAATAAACTCTATGTTCTCTATAACATTAAAAACCATTAGTCTAGCTAACATCTTAGGATTTCTTTACCCATACATGATTTTGTAACATCATGCATTTGGTCATTTGGAAAACATTCATTCACTGAGTTATGTGGATCTTTAAGTGTTGACACATTTCATTATACATTGTCAAAATAAAAAGAGTCATATTCATTAATACTATTATCAGTATCAACAGAAAAGTCTTTTAAATATTAGAACCTGTCAACTATACAGTGGCTTATATAAGTTTTCCAAAATTCTAATTTTCACTTGAAAGCTTGAGCTTATCATTGATTATTTCCTTCAAGTGATAGTTTCACTTTGTTTGTTATCAAGAACATGTCAGTCTAGTACCCAAGTCCGAATAACCACAGTTTGTCAAGCATTCTTTAAAGTTAAAATGGTGTTCTGTGTAAAAAGTGTCTGGTTAAGCTTGCAAGTCAATCACAGAGATGTTTTTCCAAAAGACAACCATTATAACTCCAGAATACAGCAAAAGTGCTTTAAGTATACTTCTCATTTTGTCACACAGTATATTAAAAACGTGCAAAAAGATCAAGATTTAGTAAAAATGTTTACTGCTTCATCAAAAATATTAGTGAAACATTTACTAAAAAAAAAAAAACAACTGTGCCTGCTTCGCAGTGAAGGATACAATGACTACACACCAGCACAGTCTGGTGCTCTGACCTGATGATCCTTCTTTAGTACCAGCAGTTTTCTTACCCACCAAATGTCAACATCATGAAAAAGGGAAAGAACATCTCAGTACTATTACAAAAATAATTTTGCCCTTGTAGACCACTGAAAAAGGAGCTCTGGTGGCATAGTGGATAAGGCATCTGGCTGCTAACCGGAAGATCAACAGTTCAAACCCACCAACTGCTCCGGGAAAGGAATATGGGGTGACCTACTTCGGTAAATATTTACAGCCTTGGAAACCCAATGGTGGTCACTATGAGTAGAAATCGACTCAATGGCAACGAGTTTTTTGGTTTGAGACCACTGAAAATGTCTCAGGGATCCATCCCCAGGAGTCCTTGGACCCACCCTGAAAACCACTGAGCTAGACAATTCACTTGCTGTTCAAAAGTCACTATTATTCTCTCTTAGTCCTTATTCATTCCTTAATGGAATCTTAAAAATCACATAATCAAATCAACTTCAACTGGAAGAATTAATGCTTGTGAAAATTAAAGTTTTATAAATAAGAACTGATACTATATTAGTATATTCTTTTACAGTTTGGAAGTTCTGGTGGTGTAGTGCCTACAACATATGACTGCTAACCAGAAGGCTGGCGGTTTAAACCCACCAGCCACTCCTCAGAAGGAAGAGTGGACAATCTACTTCCTCAGAGATACCACCTTGGAAACCCAAGGAGGGGTCGCTATGAGTCAGATCTGACTCGACAGCAGTGAGTTCGGTTTGGTTTGGTTTACTGAGAAGTTTAACAATAAGTTATAAATCTTAGCAGGAACAGCAGCTATAAATATGTTACCATAATATAATATATATAATATAATATAATATAATAACAAAATTCAGTATTTAAATTATAAATTATAAGTTATAAATCTTAGCAGGAACAGCAGCTATAAATATGTTAGCATAATATAATATATATAATATAATATAACAAAATTCAGTATTTAAATTATAATCTCAAAACACAAAGTTATCAGTTGGATGCAATATACACATCACCTAAAAACAATTAAATGAAAACAGCTTATATTTATACTGTATATTTTATTGATACCCTCAGTTTCATTAACTTAGAAGTCCCCTCAATTTTTTAAGTATAAAGTCATTTTGAAAAATAAATTCTAACGTGAGAAGGAAAAATTTTAAAAGACACAGATAAATGGAATTTTATTTTACCTAACATTTTTCACTTCCTTCTGCCAAAAACTTGCCATCAAATGGACAGACTGTTCACACTCATCTGTTTTTCCTTCCAATAAGGCAAAGAAGAGAAAGGCAACGCAAACGAAAAAAAACCTGTTGCTGTTAAATCAAATCTGACTGACAGTGATCCTAAAGGACAGAGTTAAACTGCTCCATAGCATTTACAAAGGAGCTCTGGTAGCATAGGGCCTGAGGCACTTGACTGCTAACCAGAAGGCTGGCGGTTCAAACCCACCAGCCACTCCTCGGAAGGAAGATGGGGCAATCTACATCTGTAGCGATACTGCCTTGGAAACCCAAGGAGGGCTCACTATGAGTTGGGTCCGACTCGACGGCACATAACACCAACAACAACATAGCATTTACAAAGCTGTAATCTTTATGGAAGCACACTACATCCTTTTTCCATGGACTGGGTGGTGAGTTTGAACTGCCAACCTTTAGGTTAGGAGCCTGGTACTTAACCACTGTGTCACCAGGGATGAATAGGTAGAGGTAATCCAACAAAGTTCCCTGTGTGTGTGTCTGTGTACATAAAAATTACTAATGGAATGGCTGGATCTTTTAAATATAGGAGACAACCTTATTTTATTAAAAGTGTTTATTTACTGAAATAAAATTTCAAACTAGTAAAAAATAAATCAAGAGGTTCTTTGACACAGTAAAAGTTAAAAGTAGTGGTTCCATGAGTCAATAATTTAAAGTTTTCACATTATTTCTAACTGCTTTTAATGGGTGCTCACTTCCTTTAACAACTTTTCAGTCTACCCAAAAGCAAGTGAAAAGATCAAGTTAGAATAAGTTATCCTATGAAATTAGAATCCCGTTTAAATTTTAAATGTCTAAATTATATATATATATACATATATATATAACTAAAAGAACAAGCTTTAAAAACTAGTTCAATATAAAATTAATTTTAATGTTAAAATACAAATTACATACAATGGTTCCTAACAACAAATGGAAGACTGATGTGCATCAAAACATGATTATTACTACATTATGTTGAAGATGTTTTAGTGTTATCTAGAAGTATTCCTTTAATGTTTCTAACACATAGAAAAATACAGTGCATGCTAAACAAATATTTGACTGACTGAAGTTGGATATAAACTATACTTAACTGTTTCACCTTACGTACAAATACAATGTAAAGACAGGAATAGAACTCGTTTTTAATTCCAGACTGCCTGTAAATTAAGACTTAAATCCTCAAATAACTAGTACCTTTCAGTACCATGGAAGAGTAAGACTGAAAAACATTGTACAAGGTTAAACTATGACACACTGTACTCATTTATAAATGGTTGAACTGAAAAGTGTCCAATGTTACAGTGAATCATTGCATCAGCCAAAAAAAATCTGTTTCTTAAGCTGTTTTAAAAGAAATTCAACTTAAGGCTAATAGCAAAAGCTTTTAAGCCTAATCTCTAAAACCATGTAGTTCTCAAAAATAACAAGTTTCTATGGTCTTACAAAGTTTGAGATCCCTCTTTACCAAGTTTTTCTATACAAGTAACTTGCGACATCACTGCCATAAAATACTTAGTTAATAAACACTAAACTATTCCTGTTGTTGTTGTTGTTATGTAACGTCGAGTCGGACCCAACTCATAGTGACCCCTCCTTGGGTTTCCGAGGCAGTATCACTACGAAAGTAGACTGCCCCAACTTCCTTCCGAGGAGTGGCTGGTGGGTTTGAACCGCCAGCCTTCTGGTTAGCAGTCAAGTGCTTTAGGCACTATGCTACCAGAGCTCCTAAACTATTCCTAGGCCAGTCAAATTTAGGCACCACAGATCAATACCCTCTTTATCAATACAGATCTGCACAGGAACACATTATGTTAATGGTTTAAACACAGTTTTCCTAAAGAAAAATAACACATGCAAAACAATAACATCTCCTTGATATTCAATTATAAAATTGTTTAAATAAGACCTTTTGAAAACCAAAAACCACACTTTTGTAAAATTAGCCAAATTCTCTTTTGTGCAAGATCCAATTTAACTGATTAATCTCACTCCTTCGAAAAGTATTTATCAAGTACCTACAACAAAAGATAGGAGCTCTGAAGTTGGATATAAACCATACTTAACTGTTTCACCTTACGTACAAATACAATGTAAAGACAGGAATGGAACTCCTGGTTCAAACCTACCAGTCACTCCTTGGAAGGAAGGTTGGGCAATCCTACTTCTGTAGTGATACTGCCTGGGAAACCGAAGGAGGGGTCGCTATAAGTCGGGGCCGGCTCAACAGCACATAACAACAACAACAAAAGAAAGAAATCTGAATCTGAGCTTTTCATCTAAATCTACCTTAGACTTTCATTTAAAATAACATGTGTAAGTAGTTACATGCATCAATCTCTGCTGAAGGCCTTTCTCCAATCTTGAATTACAGAGAAACATACACCTGAGATGACCCTTACACACACAGATCAAATTTTATGATCAATTCTTTAGAGCTACATGGGGTGGCCATGAGTCAGAATCAACTCAATGGCAACTAACAAGACCCTCCCCTTACACAGTAGGTTGTCATCATTGGGGTTTTCCTTAATGTAGGTAAGAGAAAATAGTGGAAGTTCTATTGTAAAGGATTAGTTTAAGGATAAATTGGAAATAATTTTTAAAGAGATCCCAAAAACAATGTGGAAATGTTTGTCCTTGAAAAATTACAACATTCTCTTCAACTATCTCCTCTTTAAATGCTCATTACCATTAATCCCTAAATGCAAATACTAAACAGTGTCCCCAGGCAAGGTTCTAAGAACTGAGAAAACAGTGGAAAGTTAAAATGATTATGTCTCTACCCTCACAATACTTTTTGCATAAATTGGTATTAAGTGTCTATGTGCAAGGCACAGTGTCACTGTTTTGGAACATACAAAGAACAGACATATATTGTCTTTGGAGCTTACAATTTAGTGGAATAAATAAAAGAGATGATTTTCATGGAGAAAGGCTAGGAGAGTGGGAGGAGGTGAGCAATCACTTTCATGCTCCATGACACATTTTTAAATTAAGTTAGTTCCGTATTTGGGGTCTTCACTTGTATTACAATACCTGGCACACAGAAACAAAAACGGCTACATGTGTTTCAAAGACTTAACAATTGGGGTTCCTCAAATAATGTAGCGTTATATTCATTGTGGATGTCAAACAAGAAAATGGAAGTGAAAACCCTGCATTTAGTGCAGAGATTAAAAGCATAGATAGTCTCACATAAGACCACCAGTCAGAGTTTTGTGTCCTTAAAGTTATTTAACCTTCTAAGAATCAGTTTCATCCCTTAAAACTTGCGGATTAAAGTACTCCAGTGGTACACTATTTGATTAAGGGCCCATCTTCCTTAGGTATCATGGGAATATCTGCTATAAATGTAATTTGCTACAAAAATGTCCCATTTCTTCCTCCAAGTTCTCTATTACAGATAGACTACTTTCTAAGTCAGCAGACATAGTCTGGTCACTAACTGGTTATCTT
Source organism: Orycteropus afer afer (assembly GCF_000298275.1). Lineage (NCBI taxonomy): Eukaryota > Metazoa > Chordata > Mammalia > Tubulidentata > Orycteropodidae > Orycteropus > Orycteropus afer. The sequence goes on along the minus strand of NW_006921979.1, from coordinate 1,251,496 downwards.
ATCTTTTCCAATCCTCAGTTTCCTCCTCCATAAAATTAGAGTGTAGGACTAGATGATCTAAATAGTCCCTTCCGGCCCTTAAAGAGTCCCATGACTCCATTATGACTCAATAAACACTATTTCAAGAGTCAGCTTTTAAGTGATATCAAGTGGAAGTTAAATTAATGTTTCTTTTTTCCTCTAAATTATTTCTTGCTAAGATAAAAGGCATTCTAATGACAAAAGAGGGCTGAAAAATGAATTTCCGTGTTGGAAACTTTACGTTATAAGCACTCCATATAAGCTGCTATAAGCAACAAAACAAAAATCCAATTAGACTGAAGTAACTTTTAAGACTATTAAAACCACCATCTTCATTTAGTGCCAATTTTCTACCCTGTAAAAATGTGATTTCCTCCTTTACTGTAATGCAGAACTGTTTATCTTCACAAACAGTACTTGGATAGTAAAAAATATTTTTCTAAATTAATAAGGGAAAGAGGCAGGCGAAGGACAAGCAACATCCGATTAAACTTGCAAGGATGAACTTTTTCCCAAAAGACATCAGTTATTTTCAGGAAAAAAATCTGGAGGACTCAGTTCACTGAAGATAGTTTTAAATAAAATTTATGGCGCTTATAGTTTTGGATGAGACCTATCGAGATGGCGAAAAAGAGAAGAGGATAAACTTCCTGGATTTGCTCTCCCTCTCGAAAGAGATTTCCTCTTGCTGACGAAGGAGAAGGCCCCTTTAACAGTTTTTTCTCTCTACGATGATTGCTGCCAGACTAGGTGGGGCTCCCTTTGCTGTCTTCCTCTTGCCACTTCCCGCAACAAATGGAGCACACCAACCCCGTTTCAGGCAAACTTTTTCCCTGTCAGGATCGAGCCCACAGGGCGCCGGGGAGTGGTTTCCCCCGAACGCTTCTCGCCCAGGCTAGGGGCTTAGGGAAGCTGGTCTTCGTAAACGACAACTTTCTGGTTTCCGTTCTAACTTCCACCCACACCCAGGAGGGAACCAAGAAGCTAGAAGGCTCCAGGGCGGAGAAACGATCTTGAGCCGCAGGGGGCGGTGGGCAGCGGGAGAGGTTTGTCCGCCGCCGACGAAAGGGAGCAGGCGGGGGGGGGGTCCTCGAGCTCTCACTTCCTCCGCCATATTTCAGACATTTGACCCCTTCCGCAAAGCGCGCTGTTCCCCCGCGGCGGCAGCTCGTCCCCGCCA
>NW_006921979.1:1248172-1250080 GCF_000298275.1 Orycteropus afer afer | reverse complement strand
TTTGCGAACCTCTCGCGCTGTCACCGGGTCCCCGCAGCCAGCGTCTCCCCACGCCTCGCGCTCCCTCCCGGTCTCTATTCCCGGCGCCACGGCGGTCCTGCCGCTACCGCCGCCGCCGCCGCTCCGGCTGGTTACACGCCTGACTCTGGGCGAGGTTTGGCGGTGTCGCCTTGACGTCAGGCGTTCAGCCTCGCTCTCGCTTCCGTCCGCGGGCGGGGCGCGTGGGGCAGGGAGAGGGGCGGGGCGGGCCGCCGCTGGTAGGCGGGGCCAGTGCGCGCGGGGCTAGTCTCTGCGGTCCTCATGCCGCGCCTTCTGCGCTGCGTGGAGTGCAGGCCGGATCCACGCGACGCTTTTCGTGGCGCTTCCCTCGTGGTGTTTCCTCCGTAGTGTTTGCTTCTCGTCTCCAACACCCCTTCAGACACGCCTCGGTCGACTGGCTGGTGGGCGAAATCGTTTGTCGGTCGCCCCCGAGTGCGCGCCCTTTGGGCCCTAGTGGGTTACAGTGATGCAAAGGGCTTAGAAACCCTCCAAAACCTCGTAATGAGTGACGTGACCCAAAAGGTAACTTTATGCCAGTTATAATTCAATCACTGACGCACCAACCAACAGTTGTTTGCGTATTCCTTTGTGCTGGGGAAAAGAGCTGAGGAAGTGACAGAGCACGCAGTTTCCACACCTTCACGTGAAGGAGTCCAAGCCAGGGCACACACAGTCTTCATCTTTGAAATGGCTTTTCTCTTGAACTGGCAAGTGTGTTCCACCCACGGATATTTTAACCTTTTCAAATCACCCTGCCAAACTCAATTAACAGGTCAATGGTCCCCAAAACGAAATCAACACTATTACATGAATAAAATAAAATGCTCATTTAATGTCTGACTCTGGGCAGTTAAGTGACTTTAAAGGATTGTAAAGATTATGATACAATTTAAGGGTATCAGGAAGCACTTCTGTCCCCAAAATGCCTTGTTCCGAAAAGGGTGGAGTTATAATGGAAATTCTCTTAGCAAGGGAATTTACCATCGTTGAAGAAAAAACTGAAGTACAGCTTCCCAAATTTGTTGAACTTTTTTTTTTTTTTTTTTTCCCTGAAACCAGGATTGATGGACGGAGGTATTCAAAGTGCAGGGAAAAGTAGGGATTGGTGGCCACAGAAGTCTACCTTTACTTAGTTCATAGTGTAAACTGGGCCCTGTACAAATTCTTCTTGATATAAATTTTCACAAACTTTGATAAATTTGGAAGGTTAATGAAAAGTGTGATTAATTTTCCTCCTTTTGAGAATACATAGTAATTGAAAACTAAGCCATCCTAAATTTAATGAATAGATAAGAATGGATTATAATTAATCTATCAGCTTTCTGTATGTAAGTGCTTTCTAGGTGTTTCACAATTTAGGTTAGTCGAACATGTTACATATATTAACAATTTCTATTTCCTTGGAAAACTTTTTAATGGATATTTTAAAGGGAAATTTCAGAGTTAGTGTGGGAATTGTGAATAAATGAATTGCGAACAAACATGATTTTTACCACTTTTCAATTATTGCATGAAATTGATTAGTAGAAGTCTGAAAGCCTGACACTCAGAGCTCATGACAGCTCTGAGCTTGGCAGTACATGGAGGTACCGTTTTTTTAACCTTTGAACTTTGGGCATTTTTTTTCCACAGAGAATATTGGCTTTAGAATATTGATATTAGGATTATTTAGAGTTTGGGAGAATGTGTAAAGTTTAATTAGAAGTCCACTTATTTTCTCCTATTAGACTGGAAATCATTGTGCTTATGTTTAACTCTTACCTCTATGCAAAGAAGGCCAGGATCTACATTTCCAACACTGACATCATGTTTGAATCTGACCCCTCTATTACTCTGTTTCCTTGATATCCTCATATATATATTATATAT
>NW_006921979.1:1240811-1247882 GCF_000298275.1 Orycteropus afer afer | reverse complement strand
TATTATGCTAGTATTCCATTAGAAACTAGAACTGGGCATGTGTGCAAACTTAACTGGTCATGTTCATCACCAAACTAGTTTCTTGTCTATTTCATCTGTTAATTATATCACCATCATTTAAATTACTCAGTCTTCAGACCTGACACTGCTCTCTCTGCCTTTTCTGGCACAGTCAATTGGCACATCCATTACATAGTAATTCAACAAGGTCTTTCACTGTGTTTCCTCTTTCCATTTCTACTAAGACTACACTTGTTGAAGTTAGCATTACTTCTCAACTCTCAGACTTTTTGCCTTCTGGCCTTCAGTCTGTTCCTGCTGCAATCCATTCTACACATTGTTGCTAGATGGATTATCTTAATGTATACTGAACAAGTCACCCTCCTCAGAGTGCCTTCATTTATTCCCATTACCTACCAAAATAATGATCCTGTGTCTCACTTTTTCCTTTCACATAAAACTGCCTTACATTCAGAATGGACTTGCTTAAATACAATGTAGCTTTCCCACCTCTCTGCTCTGTATAGCTGATTTTCCTCTGCCTGGAATATCCCTTCCCACCCCATTGCATTCTGTAAATATCTTGCTTATGTTTTTGTATTCAAGGTCCATCTGCTTTCTTCAAGAAAGAACATCTCAGATACTTCCAACATTATGTGATCTTTTTTCTTTTGAATCCCTATAATACTTTATTGCTCCTTTCTTTGTCACTTCTGCTCTAGTTTTCTACTAGAACAGGAGTTGGCACACTTTTTCTGTAAGGAGCCAGATACTAAATATTTTAGGCTTTGTGGGCAATATGGTCTCTGTTTCAACTACTCATCTCTGCTGCAATAGCACAAACATAATCATAGATAGTAACTAAAGAATAAGCATTGTTTTATCCTAATAAATCCACTGAAATTTGAATTTCATATAATTTTCACATGTCACATAATGTTATTCTTGTTTTTTTCTTTTTTAACCCCTTAAAAAATATAAAAACCATTCTTAACTCATGGCTGTACCAAAACAAGTGGCAGACTGGATTTGGCCAGCAGGCCAGCCTTTGCCAAATGCCAGATTCAGGTCTGGCTTCATAGGCATGTGACCTATGCAATCATACAGAATCTTGCAGATATAAAGGCCATGTGCTTGGTTTAGGAGCTTTGGTGGCTTAGTGCCTAAAGCATTTGACTGCTAACCAGAAGGTTTGGCGGTTCAAATGCACTAGCCACTCCTTGGAAGGACAATTGGGCAATCTATTTCCATAGTGATACCGCCTCAGAAACTCAAGGAGGGGTTGCTACAAGTCAGATCTGACTTGAGGGCAGTGCGTTGAGTTGCGTTGTGTTTGGTTTAATGTTCTGCTATCTCCATCATGAAATTTTTAATGACTTTGAATAAGAAACACTGTGATTTCATTTTGCACTGAGCCCCATAAATTATGTAGCTTCTTCCCTGTACTAGAATATAAAATCTGTAAGATCTGTATATAGAAAGATACATTCCATGTATCAATCTATATTATTCTATCTATCTATATGTATCATCTGTGTCCCTATTAGAATACGGCACAATGCTTTTTACATAATAGGAATCCATGCTTTATTTATTGAATTTATTATTCCGAAAGTGCCATAAGGAGCTCTGGTGGCATAGTGCCTAAGGCATTTGACTGCTTACCAGAAGGCTGGTGGTTCAAACTCACCAACCACTCCTTGGAAGGAAGGTTAGGCAATCTACTTCCTTAGTGATTCCCCCTCGGAAACCTAAGGAAGGGTCTCTATGAGTTGTATCTAACTCAATGGCAGTGAGGTAGTTTTAGTTAGTTAAAGTATCATAAAGTAGTAGAGAACATGAGCGTCAGAGCTAAGCTCCACCATTTACTGTTTGAGCTTGGGCAAATTCCTTAATCGTTTTCAGGCTTAGTTTTCTCAACTGTGTAGTGCCTAGGGCATTCCACTGCTAACCACAAAGCTGGTGGTTCAAACCCACCAGCCACTCCTCGGAAGGAAGAAGGTTGGGCAATCTACTTCTGTGGTGATACCACCTTGGAAACCCAAGGAGGGGTCACTATGAGTCAGGTCTGACTCACAGCACGTAACAACAATAACAACATGTATATGTAAAACAAACACACCAAATCTGTTGCTGTCAAGTTGATTCAGACTCATAGTAACGCCACATGTAGAGCTGCACTGTAGGGGTCTCTTGGCTATAATGTTTATGGAAGCAGATCACAGGCTTTTCTTCTGCAGTGCCTCTGGGTACTTTTGAACTGCCAACCTTCTCAACTATAACTTGGGGGTAATAACATCTGCCTTATAGAACTATTGTGAGATAATGTGTAGAAAGTAGCCACTGTCTGAACCTTTGGGACTAAAGAAACTGAATGGTAGTTTTTCTCCTTTTAGGGGAATTAAATGAACAGTGTGCTCACCCACTATTAATGTATTTAACCTGATAACAGTATTTCTTATTTTGCATGTCATTTGCTTTCTTACAAGTGTTATTTCAAATGAAATCTGTACTTCATTAATTTCATTTCAAAAATCCACATAAATAGAGGACTTACTGGAAATTCAACTTAGATTTTGAAAAACCAAATCTAAACTTACAATTTCCCTAATGAACAGTTAATGATTATTAACAAGAGTCATGCTGTTTAATTTCCAGTTGAGGATAGTTATCAGTAATATTCATTATCATTAACCTTAATCTACTTCCCTAGTGATACTGCCTTGGGAACCCAAGGAGGGTCTCTTATGAGTGGATCCCCTGGATGGCAGTGGGTTTGGTTTATATTATCATTTCATTTACAAATGAATAGTATTTGTGGTGGTTATGTTTGTGTGTCAACTTGGCTGGGCCTGGTTGAGTGGCTGGGCAGCCGGTGGTAGTTATTCCCCATGATGAGACTGGCAATCAGCTCCATGGTGGGATCTACCACAAGCAGCTGAGTAGCTGCCTTTGGGACGTGGCCTGCTTCCTGTATATAAGGAGAAGCCTTGGGAATGGTCTCGAGCATATATATGGCACGCTTGGACCCTGCATGTAGCCGTGTCATTGCTCAGCAGCCTGCTATGCTCTGCTGACCTTGGGACTTACAATGGACTTAAGTTAATGGCCTGCCGTGTGGTTTGGTAACATCGGGACTGTGCCTTTTTACTTGTCAATCTTGGGGCTTCTCAGCCTCGGCAGCCAGCAGCTGAGCAGTAGAGAAACACCTCTAGCTCCAGTGGGCCTGAGCAGGAGGCAGAGCTGGACCCCAAGGTTGAGGAGCTTTCACCCAACCCCTAGAACCTGGCACTTTGACCTTGGACTTAAAGCCTCCAGATTGTAAAAATAAACTCCTGTTTGTTAAGGCCATTCCATTTGTGGTATATTCTTGTCAGAGTGGCACTAGTTAACCAGAACAGTATTGAAATTTAATCCTTTCAAGGTGTTTTCTTACTGCCATTCCACCTCTGTTTGTGTGTATAAAATATGGTGTATAAATACAGTCCTGCACCTTTGCAGCAGCCTGCACGTTTAGGTTTGGACACTGAGAAAGTTAAGGCTGCTTGTTGTATGCAAAAGAGGAAAACCATAACTTAAATCTCCAGTTGGTTTCATTCTGTTTTCTTGGTCACAGATTGCTATCCAAACTCTAGGCAGTTGTTTTATAAATTCCAGCATTTAATCATATGGGAAACCAGGTAAGAGCATATTAGACCATTGCCATTATGGGAAAACAACTCAGAACTCATGCTCTCCTAGGGTAGTTTGTGTTCCTCTAAGATTCCTGATTTGGGGAAACCATATACTTATGTATGAGAAAAATGCGGCCGCTTGGCATGTTTTCTGGTCTGTGTAATAACTGTAATAACTTCTTATTTGCCTCAAGATGTATTTCAAATTCTGTCTATACTCTCAGCAGTTGTGGGCTTGACCACTAAACCTGCCTATACCACATTAAATATATGTTACAGTTCCACAATTTTGTCATTGCCAATGTCTGTGATGCAAAGAACAGATTATACTTGAAAATTTCCCTTCTCAAACCTGTGCTGAAATTAAAACCATATAAATGAAAATGACATTACCATTATACAACTGAGTGTTAAAAATGGAAAACCATTGAAAACAACTTCATGAAATACCTCCCTTGTCATGAAATTTTGAAAAGATGTTTAAATTATGAAAATTATCTTAAGCCACATATAAGTACTTTTCAGAATCTGGACTGTCCCCAAATCAAACAGCTAATATAATCACATCAAAGATGCTCAAAAGTTAAAAGGTAGACATCTCCTTGGATTTGATCATTAAAATAGTACTTAGCCCCTATTCCAGTTACCCAAGTTCTATGTATAAATCACATACCTTAATAATAATTACCAAATTCCAAGAAGTAGGTATTAATGAGGAGGCCTGGTTGGCTAAGTGCTTGTCTGCTAACCATAAGGTCATCAGTTCAAACCCACTCAGTGGCTCTGCAGGAGAAAAGACTTGGCTGTTTGCTTCAATAAAGATTACAATCTGAGAAACCCTATGGGGCATATCCACTCTGTGGAATGGGGGTGCTATGAGGTGGGATCAACTTGACAGCAGTGAGCATACAGCAGCAAAAGCTAAGGCTTAGAACAACTAGGTACTTCAGGCCATATATCAGTATGTGAGCAAGATTGAAGTTTGTGTCCTAGTCTGTCTGCCTTCTTTTGGCACCATGCTGCATTATTTCTTTCTTTATTAATGCTGTTCTTTCCGCCAGAAGATGTCTCCTGTCTCTTTTGTATTTAGCTAAATCTTAGCTTCCTCTGTCATAGAATTTTCCCCAATCAGGCCTATCGATAATAGATTCTCCCTTATGTCTGTGTCACTCATTTGGTACTTATCATACATTGCTTAATTTAAATTGCTTTTGGCGTGAATGTGTTCTGCATGTGAGAAAGATACGAATGTTTGAAATGTTAGGGACTAAATTGTGTCCCCCAAAATCTGTATGGTAAATCCTAAACCCATATACCTGTGGATGTAATCTTATTTGGGGATAGGACTTTCTTTGTTGTGTTAATGAGATAGTGTCAGTGTAGGGTATGTTTTAAGCCAATTGCCTTTGAGATACAGTAAGAGCAGATAAGGTGCAGAAGCAAGCAAGCACAGGTGGGGAAAGATGTATAGATGCCTCTACATGAAGATCACCAAGGAACTGAGGAAGCTGAAAAAGATAAGGACCTTCTCCACAGTGGACAAAGAGAGCCTTCCCTTATAGCCAGTGCTGAGTTTGGACTTTTAGCCTTATAAACAGTGAGAAAATAAATAAATCTCTGTTTGTTAAGTTCACCCACTTGTGGTATTTCTGTTATAGCAGATACTAGATACTAGATACTTAAGACTCTGAGATACTTGAGAACTGAAACCACATCTTATACTTCTTTGTATCTGCTACACAGCCTGGTATCACATATCAGAAATAATATGTAATTTGGGGAGTTCCGGTAAGATGGTGGAGTAGGCAGAAAGACTGCACAGACCCTCTTGAACAAAGAAAAGGGGAATCAATTAACACAGATACAGAAGATAATCCTGGCCCCCTGAGCCTTGAAGGGAAGGATATAGAAGTGGATTAAACGCTAACTAGCAGAAGAATTTGCATGAAAATACCAAAAAAGGAGACATACAGAGCTGTGGTCTGGCAGCAATCCTGATGGCACAGACAGCTTGGATATTGTCAAGTGGTGGTAAGACCTAAGAATTAACCCAAAAATCGCCCTGCTAGCCAGGGACTGCATGGACTGCTCTGGTGGCTGGGGAATAAAAGGGAAAGCAACAAAGAGGATGGTGGGCTGAGCTGTGGATTTTGTCTGTCTGGAGGGCGTAGCCATTTTGAATGTTTGCAAGCATTCAAAATTTTTGGATATTTAAAGTGACAGTGTTTCCCAGATTCCAGGGACTTAAGAACAGGCTCCACTTGCCAGTAACTCCAATGACATTCTGGACTTGGATGACTGGAAAGGTATGACATTCTCCTTCTTACTCTTATACCCCACACTCTCTTGGTGAACAGAGGTGCAGCCATCCCTCACTCCCACCCACCTTCTGGGCCTGCAGGAACTCCGCCCCAGTCTGTGTGCCCTGCCCCACCCTGCCCCCATGTGTTTTTTTTCTTTTTCCTGTTTTTTCGTTTGTTTGTTTTTGTCTGTTTTAAAAACTATTATTATTATTACTTTTGTCCTTTATACTATTCTTTATTCTTTTCCTCCCGGGTTCTAGTTTTCACCTTTTTTTCTTTTCCCTGTTCCTGGTTGGAAATTCTTTTTTTTTTTTCTTTTTTCTTTCTCTTGGTTAACCCCATCCTTGTTTTTCTCTTTGCATTTTTCCAATTTTTTTCTTCATTACTTTACTTCTCAACCTTTTTTCTCTTATTGCCCTCTACCCGGATATTTCTGGGTTTTTTTTTTTTTTTTTCAGTTACTGTTCCATTGTGATTACACAGTGTGTTTTTTGTCCATTTGCTTTTACTTTTTTGATGGTTATTTGATTGTTATTTTTGTCTAACTGAGTGGAAGACAGCAACAGTCCCCATATGACACAACTACACCCATATCTCTGGAGCTTCACTTACTGAGTGAGAGCCACCACTTCCTTCTTCACCAACGGACCAACGACAAACAACCACCAAGAAGAGCCTGACTCACCCTTAGTTGCTCCTCAAAATTGGTTAACAGAGATCTAAATACAATAACACCATGATGTCTCAAAGATAACAGATCATCACAGTCCACACAAACAAGCAAGATAAAGTGGTAGAAACAAGGGAGCAGGATACAGAACCAGAACACATCCCTGAGGAAGAAGCAGCATTGGAACTCTCTGATAAGGAATTCAAAACAATTATATTTAGGTACCTTCAAAAGATTGAGAGACAGATCAAAGAAAACACACACACCACACACACACACACACACAAAACCCTAGAAGAATTTTGGAAGAAAATACAAGAACAGAATGACAAAATAAATGAAAAATTAGAAATGATTCTAAATCTACAGATAGAAATCCAGGAGATTAAAACTAAATTGTCAGAAATAAATAACACATTGGAAG
>NW_006921979.1:1202254-1236786 GCF_000298275.1 Orycteropus afer afer | reverse complement strand
TCATACACAAAAACTAACTCCAGATGGATCAAAGACTTAAGTGTGAAACCTAAAACTATAAAGTTCCTCAAGGAAAAACTAGGGGCAAATTTAGGGGCCCTAATATATGGCATAAATAGACTATCAAGCATAACTCAAAATGCACAAATAGCAGAAGAGAAATTAGATGAATGGGACCTTCTAAAACTTAAATTTTTATGTGCTTCCAAAGACTTCTCCAAAAGAGTCAAGAAAAGAATATACAGATTGGGAAAAAATATTTGGCAATGACATATCTGATAAGGGACTCATGTCTAGAATTTACAGTAGCCAGAAGATGGAAACTTTTAACCTAGGTGTCCATCAGCTGAGGAATGGATAAATAAACTTTGGTACATACACACAATGGAATACTATGCAACCCTAAAGAATAACCTAAAGTCTGTAAAACACCGAATAACGTGGATGAACTTGGAGGACATTATTCTGAGTGAAATAAGTTAATCACGAAAGGACAAATATTGTATTAGTCCATTATTGTAAAAGTCAAGGAAAGGTTTATCTATGGAAGGACATTTTCTTTGTTGGTTACAAGGGGTGGGAGGGGAGGGGAGAGAACACTGTTAGATAGATAGAGATAAGTATTGATTTGGGTGAAGAGAAGGGCAATGTACCAAATGTGAGTTACCAATATGGCACCATTGATGATTTGAAAGACATAGAGAGGTACAGACAACAATAATGATCCCTTTTGCACACACAGTTCTATGTTGTCAGTGAAGGCAAACATGGGTATATGGGTGGATAGATGGGTAGACAGGCTGAACTATTAGGTGTGTCTATGAAGTGGGGAGTGTACCAAAGACCATGTATAGATTTGGCAGACAATGGTCCTATAAGTATATTTGTATGATCCGAATTCCCAGGTGTATTGTAGATCTGTCAAGGGACAAGGTTGTAGTCACTTCTTGGTTACAGCCAGCTACTCAGCGGGGCCAAGTATTTGAACCTATGGGCTTGGTACCATAGTCACAGGGGATATCAAGTTCAATTGGCATAACATATTACACAAAGAATTGTTCCACCTCCTACTTTGGCGAGTAGTGACTGGGATCTTAAAAGCTTGCAAGCTGCCATCTAGATGCAACGATGGGTCTCTCCTTGTCCAGAGCAAAGAAGAATGAAGAGAACCAAAGATTCATGGAAAGAATTAGTCCTAGCGACTGATAGACCATACGATCCGCAACCTATATGATTATGAGACCAGAAGTAGATAGTGCCCGGCTACCACTGTCAACCACTCAGAAGGGCATCTATGTAGGAGACCCTGGATATAGAGGGAGAACAATGTAGAACAAAACTCAAAAGCATTTGGAAAAAAAAAGGGAGATCAGGTTTGCTGGTCTGATAGAACCTGGTGGAACCACTGAGACTATGGCCCCTAGCTGTCCTTCAGGTCTGGAATTGAACCCATACCTGTGGTTTCCAGCCAAGCAAAGACAGGCATAGGAGTTGAACATTTACCTGAGGTAAATACACTCCTTGGAGAGAGCAATCATGGGAGAAAGAAGGGTATGCACAGGGAGACAGCTCAGGGGACAGGGGTGCATGGAGGGATGGACACAGGGAAGAGGTGACTGTTGAGAGGAAGTGGGAGGGGAGCTGTTGCATTGTGGTGAATTGTTGTCAATGTCATGAAACAAAGTGAATGTGAACTGCAGTTTGAAATGTGAATTTGTTCTGTAAATTTTCACCCAAATCACAATTTTAAAAAAAGAGAGGAAAAAAATGATAATTTGGGGGTTCTTGCTTATCTTGGTTAGATTCTCCATTCTGTGCTTATTTGATTTGTGATCTCTGGAATATTTTTTTAAATGCATTATATTGAAATATAATTTGTTGTTGTTGTTATGTGCCATCGAGTTGGACCTGACTCATAGCGACCCCTCCTTGATTTTCCGAGGCAGTATCATTACGGAAGTGGATCTTCCTTCCGAGGAGTGGTTGGTGGGTTTGAACTGCCAGACTTCTGATAATTTATGTACTGTGAAATACACAAAACTAAAGTGACATGGGTCAATGCACTTTTTTTTTTTTTGCAGTGTTCCTTCCCCTCCGCCCCCCCTTTTTTTTTTTAAACCTTTGCAAGTCTCTTCTTGTTAATCTTTAAAATGCGTAAAACAAAATCCATAATATAGAGTTTTTAAAAATATTTAAAACAAGTGGGTATACAGGTGGATAGATAGGTGGACTGGCTGAACTATTAAGTATGTCTGTGAAGCAGGGAGCGTACCCAAGACTATGTATAGGACTGGCAGACAATGGTCCTATAAGTTTATTTGTGCAATCTGAATTCCCAGGTGTATAGTAGAGCTGACAAGGGACAAGGTTGTAGTCACTTCTTGATCACAGCCAGCTTTCCAGAGGGACCAAGTCGTTGAACCTGTAGGCACAGGACCATAGTCACAGGGGACATCAAGCTCAATTGGCATGACATACTACACATAACATTGCTCCACCTCCTACTTTGGCAAGTGGTTACTGGGATCTTAAAAGTTTGCAAGCAGCCATCAGATGCAACGATGGGTCTCTACTCATCCAGAGCAAAGAAGAATTAAGGAAACTAAAGATTCATGGAAAGAATTAGTCCTGGTGATGGTACACCATGCGATCCTCAGTCTATATGACTATGAGCCAGAAGAACTAGATGGTGCCTGGCTACCACTGTCAACCACTCGGAGGGGGATCTATGGAGGAGTTCCTGGATAGAGAGGGAGAACAATGTGGAACAAAACTCAAAATCATTTGGGGAAGAAAAGAAAAAGAAAAGGGACCAGGTTTGCTGGTCTGATAGAGCCTGATGGAACCACTGAGACTATGGCCCCTAGCTGCCCTTCAGGTCTGGAATTGAACCCACACCTGTGGCTTCCAGCGAAACAAGAGACAGGCACAGGAGTTGAACATTTTCCGGAGGTAGATACACTCCTTGGAGAGAACAATCATGGGAGAAAGAAGGGCTGTTTATACACAGGGAGACAGCTCAGAGGGCAGGGGTGCATGGAGGGATGGATACAGGGAAGAGTTGACTGTCAGGAGGAAGTGAGAGGGGAGCTGTTGCATTGTGGTGAATTGTGGTCAATGTCATGAGACAAAGTGTATGTGAACTGCTCTTTGGGAAGTGAATTTGCTCTGTAAATTTTCGCCCAAATCACAATTAAAAAAAAAAAAAAAAAGTGGCTAGGTATAAAAAGGAAAGTAACACAGAGTAGTGAGTGATTAAGTGAACTGGCTCTGTAGTTAGACTGCAAGGATTCCAATAGAGGCTCCACTTATCTTGAGGAATTGGCTTCTTGGTGGCTCATTTTCATCATTTGTAAAATAAGTATAATAATAGTAGTACCTATTTTATGAGGTTATTGTGAGAATTAAATGAGGTAACAAAGCAAAGAGAACAGAGCCCTCCACAAAGTGTCTACAAATGTTACCATCATCTAAAAGATTCTTACTGAATGTTGGTTCCTGCTGCATTTCCTGGCACAGTGTTAGTTTGTGCAAGCATACGGAGAATTCAACAAATACTTATAAAGCTTTGCTTTCCCTTAAGACAGTCTCCAATTAAGAATTGGTTGTGTTCTAAAGCTTCTTTGTGTAAGTAATTTGCAACTTGGAAATATTAATGCAATGGAAACAGTGCTATGCAGTTTATGGTATGTTGTTGTTGTGGTTAGGTGCAGTTGAGTTGGTTCTGACTTGTAGCGGCCCCATGTACAACAGAACGAAACACTGGCCGGTCCTGCACCATCCTCACAGTGCTTACTGTGCTTGAGTCCATCGTTGAGTGCCTTCCAACCTGAGCTGCTCATCTTCCAGCACTAGATCAGACAGCATTTCACTGCTATTTGGGTTTTCAGTAGCCAGTTTTTCAGAAGTAGAATGTCCCATCCTTCATCCTAATCTTAGTCTGGAAGGACCAATGAAATTTTTCCATCACGGGTGACCCTGCTGGTTGAAATATCATTAACATAGCTTCCACCACCACAGCAACATGCAAGCCAGCACAATACGATAGACTGGCAGATGGGTGATAGAGGGTGTAGCACAGGTTCCTTAAAATATGACTTGATTACTAGGGCAGCTCAAAAAGAAGCCTGTTTAACCCATATACCAAACCCAAACCACTAGGAGTTGATTTCCAACTCATAGTGACCCCTTAGGACAGAGTAGAAGTGCCCTATAGAGTTTCCAGGTATATAAATCTTTATAGAAGCAGACTGCCTCATCTTTCTCCTGTGAAGTGGCTGGTGGGTTTGAACCACTGAGCATTTGGTGAGCAGCCAAATGCTTTAACCACTATGCCACCAGAGATCCTCTGTAACCCTTATATAGTATTCTAAAAACATTGTTCTATAAGAACTATTACAATTAGTTTTCAATTTCCTTAGTTTTCCTAGCACCAAATTCTTGTGTTTTTTCTTCTGTTTCTCTGACTATTCCTTTTCAGTCTCTTTGGGCTATCCCTTCCTCCTCTTGATCTGTAAGGGTTAGAGTCCTTCAGAGCTTAAACCCAGGTCCCTTTCTTCTTGTATACTTTCTTCTGGGCAGTTTTAATCATTCCCATGGCTTTGTGTGCCATCTAAATGGCAGTACCTCATAGATCGATATCGGTAGTTCAGAATTCCCTGTTGAACCCCAGATTCAGAGAGCCAGTTGCCCCCTGGAAAGCTTTTATTGTACGTCTCCCCCAAGCATGCACTTCCTTTTAGAATTCTCATATCAGTAAATAGTACCAAGTCCATAAGTCAGAAAACTGACACTTCCCTCCCCATATCAATTCTTCATCAAGTGCAATTGATTCTACCTCCAAATAACTCAAATCTGACCTCTTTTTCCCATTTCCCTTTTCTGGTTGTTTTATGTACTTTCACTTTTATTCCCTATCCCATCTAAAAATTAAGTAGCCTTCATTTGTTTTTAACTTTTGATTGTGGGAATTTTCAAACATACACAAATAAAGAGAACATTTTGAAGAATCCCATGTACTCATCAGTTTCATCATTTATGCTCATTTTGCTAATATTCTTTATCTTATACCTTCCTTTCTTTTCCTAGTGGTGTGGTTTAAAGAAAATTCAGACATCATTGCATAAATATTTCAGTATGCAGTTCCCATAGATAAGTACATTAAAAAAAAAACCCAAAAATTATCACAGCTAACAAAACTAAAAATTACTTCTTAACATAATCTAATACCCAGTCCATATATAAACTTCCCTGATTGTGTTAAAGATGGCCTCTTACTACTAGTTTGTTTAACTCATGATTAAGAAAAGATCTAAACACTATAATTATGCCGCTTAAATGTCTTTTAATCTCTGACATGTCTCCTTTTGTTGAACGAATGACCTTTTTTTTTTCTTTTGTGACATGCTTTTTATTATCTTTCAGCTTCTGTATAAATTGCACCAATGTAGGTCAATACCTTCATAACAATTCTGTAGCAAAAATCCTATAGCATTTGCATTACACATACACGTGATAATAATCAGCATGAATCCAGTCCCCAAAATGTGGATTGGATTGCTCCGTCTTCACAGTCCCACTTCATCCTTATCGCCAGCCATCCCCACAACACTCTCTCTCTCTGACCCTAGCCACCTGGAGCTAGGTCAGAGCTCACAATAAATTGCAGATAGCCAAATAGGTAGATGCTAGCTGCAAGTCTGGGGAGTCCACATGACCCCCTCCCCCAACCTTCTGACCTACTGGCCAACAAATCAAGGCTGGTTTCCCATTACCCCTTTAGTATGCCAGTTGCAAGCTTGGGAGTCCACGTGACACCCTTGCTTTCTGGGCTGCTGGCTCTTAGTACCTCTTTGAGTTCAATAATTCTCATGGAATTCATGGAGAGTATTCCATACTTAGAAGAGACCTGGTACCACAGTGGTTAAAGTGCTAGGCTGCTAAATGAAAGGTTGGCGGTTTGAACTCACCAGTTGCTTCATGGGAGAAAGATGTGGCATTCTGCTTCCGTAAACATTTATAGCCTTGGAAACCCCATGTGGCAGCTCTACACTGTCTTATAGGGTTGCTGTGAGTCAGAATTGATTCCACAGCAATGGGTTTTATACTATACTTATGACTACAGATTTATTATAGCCAAAAATGATACAAATGAAGAGATGCTTAGGGTGAGGTCTGGGAGTATTCTCATCATGAAGCTTCCATGTCTTAAGACACATACTGTCCTCCTGAGCAGATTATCTCCTCATAGGAAGCTCTTTGAGCCTTAAGTTCAGGCTTTTATTGACCAGTGCTGCCTGATAGGCTAAATTGTGCCTCCTGAGGCTAGTTGATATCAGCTTTCTAGGTTCAGTCTTTTCTGGTTTGGCCCACTTACCAGCACAAATTCTAAGGTCTGATATAAACCAAAACCAAACTCACTGCCATTAAATCAAATCTGACTCATAGCAACACCCATTGGGTTTCTGAGGCTGTAAATCTTTATGGAAGTAGATTACTCCATCTTCCTTCCACGGAGCAGCTGGTAGGTTTGAACCATTGACCTTCTGGGTAGCAGCCAAATGCCTTATCCACTATGGCACCAGAGATCCTTAAGGTTTGGTATAGAAGTCCCAAATCAAGGCACCACACTTATTTCAAGATCCCCCCCCCACACACACACACAGAGTCAAAGACAAAGGTCAGTTTATTTAGGGTAAACTAGGTCGTTTATCCCACAACATCTTCATAAATATAGTAGTGAGAAAGTAAGGGCCTCTCTTACATGCACACATATTTAAATTATATAAAGAAAATATGGAAGATGGATTGAAAACTGTTCTTCATCCCCCAATCCAGACAAGAAGTGTAGTTGTTAAATAATTACTATATACTAGAATTTTATGTAATTCACTTATTTAGTTCTTTCAAAAGTACTCTGAATTGAGTATTTTTATCCATGTTTTCAGATTAGCAAACAGGTTTAGGGAAACTCAGTAAGAAATCTGAGGCTGCAACATTAGTCTGAGGCAGGCCCCGGATTGAAGCCCAGGTCTCTCTGGGGAGCTCATGATCTTTCTATCTGGCCACTACAGTTGCTGTAGTAATGAAGAATATAATGAGAATTATGAAGTAGGGGGCAAAAATTACCAAGGAACAATTCTGGTAGATGCTTTAACTATATATATATATAAAAGTCCTATCTGGGTGTGTGCATGGGGTTGTGTATGTGTTTGTGTGTGGGTGGGAGGGTGTGGTGGAGGGAGAGGGAGTAGACTATTTCCAGTCCTTTGGCTTAAGGTGAATTTATTTGAGAAAATAATTTTTCAGTGGGATGCTGATAAAAGTTGGTAGTCTAACAGTGGCAGAGGCAGCATTATGGAGGACATTTATCTCTCAGTCCATTTCTTCTTTTCTTTTAAAATTACATCCTTTTGCCTTTTTAAAGACTGACTTTAACATCACTAATGTGGTTGTACGTTTCCTTCCTGCTTTGCAGTAGACCTCAGAACCACAACTTCTTTTTTAGAAGAATCCCTCTCCCCTTCTGACTATCTGTATCTAAATTCTTCAGTGGCTTGTCATGCCCTCAGTGCCTAAAAAAGCATGTCAAAGGCCATGTTAATCAAGAGAGGGAAATAATGTTTGAAATATATCTGGCCTGAACAATTCTGTCTGGCTCACCAATTTGCCTGGATTAGCCTACATACATCTGAATGTATGTACCTAAGCTGTGAGCCACACCGGCCTCCTCTTGCCATTTTCCCTCTACCAGTTTAAAATGACTGAAGAATTTCCCTGGATGTTTGTACCTTGGGCCTTCATAATTGCTTCATAAATGGATATGTCCACAAAAAAGGAAAAAAGCAAAGAATAACTGACCAAGAATATAAGAGAAGAAAGATATTTGAAATGTTTTGGTTAAGAGTTTAGACTCTGGCGTCAGAAAGCCTGGGTTCAAACTCTGACTCCATACTTAGTAGCTGAGAGAACCTGGGCTATTTACATACTCTAAGTTTGAGTTTCTTCACCTATAAAATGGGGGAGTCCCTGAGTGGTATGAACGATAAACACACTTGGCTGCTAACTGAAAAGTTGGTGGTTAGTGTCCACCCAGACACTTTGGAAGAAAGACCTAGCGATCTACTTCTGAAAAACCAGCCATTGAAAACCCTGTGGAGCATATTTCTACTCGGACACACATTGGGTGCCATGATCTGAATAGACTAGACAGCAAGTGGTACTGGTACTGATAGTAGTGTCTACTTCATAGGTTTGTGAGGATTAAATGAAACAATCCATTTAAAATCTGTAGCAAACTGTCTTGTACATAGCAAACACTCAAAAAACGTTAGCCGCTGTAATTTTTTAAATTATTTCTTTACATCTAACTTCACTTTTTAGGAGCTCTGGTGGCATAGTGCCTAAGGCATTTGACTGCTAACTAGAAGGTTGGTGGTTCAAACCTACCAACCACTCTGTGGACAGAAGACTGGGCAATCTACTTCCATAAAGATTTACCACCTCAGAAACCCAAAGGGGGTCGCTGTGGGTTGGAATTAACTTGATGACAAGGAGGGTTTTTTTTTAACTTCACTTTTAAAGGTTAGATTGGTAGATTTTCCTGTGAGTCTTTAGAAATTCACTCCAGATTTCAATTTTTTATTTATGTAGTTCCAGGGGATGACTTCACCAAGGGTATATGGATAGCTGATTCAGAGACACTGATGAGGCATGCTGTTCTTTTTTTTTTTTTTTAATTGTGATTTGGGTGAAGATTTACAGAGCAAATTTACTCTCCATATAGCAGTTCACATATACTTTGTCTCATGTCATTGACCACAGTTTACCACAATGCAACAGCTCCCCTCCCACTTCCTTCCCATAGTTACCACTTCCCGGTGTCCATCCCTCCATACTCTCCTGCCCCCTGAGCTGTCTCCCTGTGCATAAGCAGCCCTTCCTTCTCCCTGATTGATCTCTCCAGGGCGTGTGTCTACTTGAGGTAAATGTTCAACTCACATGCCTGTACTTTGTTTGGCTGGAAACCACAGGTGTGGGTTCAATTCCAGACCTGAAGGGCAGCTAGGGGCCATAGTCTCAGTGGTTCCACCAGGCTCTATTGGACTAGCAAACCTGGTCCCAACCATCCTTTTTTTTTTTTTTCCCTCCAAATGATTTTGAGTTTTGTTCCACATTGTTCTCCCTCTCTATCCAGGATCTCCTACATCCCTTCCAAATGGATGACAGTGGTAGCCGGGCACCATCTAGTTCTTCTGTTCTCATAGTTGTATAGGTTGCAGATCGGATGGTGTACAAGTCATGGAGACTGATTGTTTCCATTAATTTTGGTTTTCTTCTTTCTTCTTTGCTCTTGATGAGGAGAGACCCATTGTTGCATCTAGAAGGCAGCTTGCTAGCTTTTGAGATCCCAGTCTCTACTCGCCAAAGTAGGAGGTGGAACAATGTTTTGTATAGTATGTTATGCCAATTGAGCTTGATGTCCCCTGTGACCATGGTCCCAAGCCCTCAGGATCAACTACTCGGTCACTCTGGGTAGCTGGCTGTGACTAAGCAGTGACCACAACCTAGCCCCTTGTCAGCTCTACTATACACCTGGGGATTCTGATCATTCACATAAACTTATAGGACCATTGTCTGCCAACCCTATATATGATCCTGGATACACTTCCTCTTTCATAGACATACCTAATCATTTAGCCTGTCCACCTATCTATCCATTGATATACCCATGTTTACCTTCACTGAGAACTCAGTACTGTATAGAGGCATGCTGTTCTTATGAGTTTGTGAAGTTTGGTGGGAAGAACAAAGGTAACAATTATAGAAATGAGATTTCCAGCTACTCTTTCTCAACTCTCAGAAAATAAGTATCAAGGAAAATAACATTGTGTTTTTGAATATTCTGAAACCTGAGATAGTTCTGCAGTTGTTTGGTAGTATTTGCTGCACAATCCAATGGATAACAACCAAAATTCTAGGTACAATACTGGAGAATTTCTTCTGGCCTACCTCATGGCTTTCTAGCAGTATGTTTCTGCTAACTTGAAATAATGAAATATTCTCAATTTTTCCCTCAGAAGTCCCTCCTTTTGTGAAGTGTGTGTGTAAATGAGAGACAGAGAGATGCAGAAACAAAAGAACTATGGAATTGTCACTTTTTGAAAAGAGTAAACCTGAAAAATACGAGGGATGTAGTGTGCAAGGCTTTTTACAAATGAATCCTCCAACCCTTCAAGGTTGTTATTGCTATCAAATGCATTTTAAAGATGAGGAAACAGGCTTAGAACTTACTTGTGTAAGAGGTGAGCTGGAATTTAAACCTAGGTTGTTTTGGCTCCAAAATCCATGTTCCTTCTCTCAAACCACACAGCCCCAAACCAGAAAGAACTTCTTGCCACTTGTCTCTGTCACTGTCAGTGGAGCTAGCATCACTTTTGGAGCTGTTGCAGGTTCTGAAATCATCCTTTGGAACTCCCGTTATCACTGGTGGAATCTGATGGTAGCTCTTTGCCCGCCAGCCTGCCCTGTGCACAGGGAGAGAGAAGCTGGTGCTTAAAGAAAGTGAATTGAAGGAGCACAAGAAGACCCTTATTTCCAGAAATATTTTTTCTGTCTTAGCTGACCTAAAATGGCCATGACTAAAACCACTGTAGGTTTACAAAACAAGGGCCATTGTGTTTAGAAGTCCTCTGGTAAGTACATACAAGCTTGCTACCTGAGAGTAAGATGGAAGGACTGAGACGTCCTTCTAGCTCTCTCTTACTAGCATAGCTTAGTTTATCAGATACGCTTGGCTTCCTTGGAAGGCCTAGAAAGCCTAGATCAGGACAGAGACACGTGACAATAAAGTGTCACCAGGGCTTAATGATGGCTCAGTGAAGCCAGCAGGTCTTGATAGGGGTCCTGAAACCCGAGTAGTAATGGAGCAGCCTGTAGATCCCAGGACACAGAGTGTACCTAGCCATGGGAAGTCTGTAGCAGTGATAGTTTGTGGGCTGTACATATCAGCAACCTGCCTGAGCTAGCTAAGCTAAGAGTGAATTTATTAGAAGGAAACAGAGGCATGCCATGGAACTATGAAGTATTCCATGGAAGGGCAGGTAGCCAAGGGAAAGTCCTAGGATTCAGCGTCTGTTCCAGTTTATAGGTTCCAGGGTACAGCTCTCCAGGTCCTTGACTTTGCTCTCAATCTCAGTTTTCTTCAGGCTTCAAATGAGTATAAGAATATGATATGCTCAGCTTAGGTTTTGCTTACAGTTGGCTTAATCAGCATTGGCTGTTTGGAGAGGAGAAGAGAGAGGTGCGGTGAGAAGTTCACACAACAGGAACAGAAAACCTCCCTGAGGCATTTTCCTGAGAAGAGGGCCTAGGGCAACACTACCTTAGATGCCTGCTACATATCTCCACAGAAACAAATCTTATTTTGGGAGTCATTCTGTTAGGATAAAGGAACTCTGTTGGTGCAGTGGTTAAAGTGCTTGGCTGCTAACCAAAAGGTCAGTGGTTTGAACCCACCAGCCTCAAGAAAGATGTGGCAATCTGCTTGGGTAAAGATTGTTGTTGTTGTTGTTGTTATGTGCCGTCAAGTTGGACCTGACTCATAACGACCCCTCCTTGGGTTTCTGAGGCCATATAACTAAGGAAGTAGATTGCCCCATCTTCCTTCCGAGGAGTGGCTGGTGGGTTTGAACTGCCAGCCTTCTGATTAGCAGTTGAGTGCCTTAGGCAAATTCTTTGGAGGCAGTTCTACTATGTCTTATAGCGTTGCTATGAGTTGGAATCAACTTGATAGCAATGCATCTATTAGCATATGGTTAAGAATGTGGTTTTTGGAGCTAGATTGCCTGAGCTCAAAGCCCTGTTGTGTCACTTCCTGGGCCACTTATTTAAGTATTCTGTATTCACCACTTAAGTAGTTGCCATTGAAGTGACTCTGACTCATGGTGACACCATATGTGTCAGAATAGTGCTGTGCGCCATAGATTTTCAATGGTGGATTTTTTCAGAGGTAGATCTCCAGGCCTTTCTTTTGAAGCTTCTCTAGGTGGACGCAAACCTACAGCCTTTCAGTTAGCAGCTGAGCGCTTTAAACATTTGCATCACTCATGAACTCCTGTTCATCTCTAGAGTGATGATAAAAATGTTCTGTGCCATTGAATTGATTCCAACTTCTAATGACCCTGCGTGACAGAGGAGAACTCCCCCATAGGTTTTCCTAGGCTGTAATCTTTATGAGAGTAGATGACCATGTCTTTCTCCCATGGAGTGGCTATTTGGTTTGAACTGCCAATCTTTTTGTTGGCAGCTGAGCACTTAACCACCGACCGTGCCATCAGGACTCATTTGTGATAAATATAGTACCTCTACTATATGAGAGCATTCACATTAAATGAGTTAATACCAGCTGTATTAGGCTGGTTTCTCTAGAAAAGCAAAACTGGTGAAGCTTATATATGTATATATAGAGAAATTTATCTCCAGGAAATGGCTCATGCAGTTGTAGAGGCTGGCAAGTCCCAAGTCAAGGATCAAGTGATAAGCTGGAGGCTTCCCCAGACTCATGCAGCTGCAAGGACTGATCAATTCAAGATTGGCAGGCAATATAACAGACTTCTGGTTACTGAGGCTGATGAATCAAAGATCAGTAGGTAAAATAACAAATTGTTTCCTCACGGGCTGTGAAGGCAACAACCCCAAGATCGGCAAGCAACAGTGTAGGCCACTGGCTGAAGGCCAAGAACTGAAGATGATGATGGGCCAAATGTAGGAGCAAAAAGCCAGAGACCTTTCCCAGAGTTCTTTCATATATACTGGAAGCAGGCCACACCCCAAAACCAATCCCCCTTCAACTGATTAACTGCTTACAGCATATTCTACCTTATACCACATTCAGTTTCATCATGGGGAATAACTACATCACAGCTGCCAAGTCACTCAAAATCATAGCCCAGCCAAGTTGACACACAACCCAGCCAAGAGGCTGGGTTAATTGCCATAGCAGCCAAGAGCTGAAAACAGTACCTGGCACCAGTAAGCCCTCAATAAACAACTATTACTATCTGGCCTTTGGGGAATTATAATACTTACTAAACTTGTCATTACAGGCTACCTTATTTAAAAAATACGTAATGTCCCACGGTGCCTTGAGTGTTGTGATGCTGGACACTATGCCACTGGTATTTCAAATACCAGCACGGTCCCTCATGGTGGACAGTATTCAGTGGAGCTTCCGGACTAAAACCAACTAGGAAGAAGGAACTGGCAATCTCTTCTTGTTGTTGTTGTTAGGTGCTGTTAAGTTAGTTCTGACTCATAGTGACCCTGTGTACAACAGAGTGAAACACTGCCCTGTCTTGTGCTGTCCTCACAATTGTTGATATGTTTGAGCCCATTGTACTCACTGTGTCAGTTCATCTCATTGAGAGTCTTCTTCTTTATTGCTAACCCTCCACTTTACCAAGCATGATGTCCTTCTCCAGGGAGTGGTCTCTCCTGATAACATGACCAAAGTATGTGAGACAAAGTCTTGCCATCCTTGCTTCTAAGTAGTATTCTGGTTATATGTCTTCCAAGACAGATTTGTTCATTATTCTGTCAGTCCATAGTATATTCAATATTCTTTGCCTACACCATAATTTAAAGGTGTCAGTTCTTCTTCATTCTTTCTCTTTCATTGTCTAGCTTTTGCATGCATATGAGTGATTGAAAATGCCATTGCTTGGGTCAGGCACACTTTAGTCCTCAAAGTGACATCTTTGCTTTTTAACACTTTAAAATCTGTTGCAACAGATTTGTCCAATGCAATACATCTTTGGACTTCTTGACTACTGCTTCCATGGATGTTGTTTGTAGATCCCAGGAGGATGAAATCCTCAAGAACTTCAATATTTTCTCCATTTATCATGTTGTTGTTTATTGGTCCAGTTGTGAGGACTTTTTTTTCCTTGATGTTGAGGTGTAATCCATACTGAAGGATGTCTTTGATCTTCAGTAAGTGCTTCAAGTCCTCTTGGCTTTCAGCAAGCAAGGTTGTGTCATCTGCATGTCACAAGTTGTTAATGAGTCTTCCTCAAATCTTGATGGCACATTCTTCTTCATATAGTCCAGCTTTTCAGATTATTTGTTCAGGATACAAATTAAATAAGTATAGTGAAAGGATACAACCCTGACACACACCTTTCCTGATTTTAAACCTCCCAGTATTCCCTTGAGTAGTAAAACAACTGCCTTTTGGTCTATGTACAGATTCTCATGAGCATAATTAAGTACAATTCATTGAAGAAAAAAAAAATCATAAATTGATCTTCATCAAAATTAAACACTTTTACTCTCCAAAATGTGACATTAAGAGAATGAAAAGACAAGCCACAGAATAGGTGAAAGTATTTCCCAATCATATGTCTGATAATAGACTTCAATCCAGAAAAGGGAACATTTGCACCACATTAATAAGAAACAGACTACCTAGTTGAAAAATAGGCAGAAGATATGAAAAACATTTTGTCAAATAAGCTATGAATGGCTAATAACACATGAAAAGATGCTCAACATCTTTAGTTTGGGTCATGCATATTAAAATCATAATAAAATGTCACTACATACGCACTAGAGTGGATATGGGCCAAAAGCCTGACAATACCAAGTGTTGGAGATGTAGGAAAATTGAAGCCCTCGTTGCTAGTGGGAATGTAAAATGGTATAGACATTTCAGCAAATGGTTTGGTAGTATCTTTTTTTTTTTTTTTTTAACTTGTCTGAAAGTTTACAGAGCAAATTCATTTTCCATACTTCAGTTCATATGCATTTTGTTTCATGACATTGACTGCAATCCCTACAGTGCAACAGCTCTCTTCCCACTTCCTCCTTGTAGTTTCCTCTTCCCTGTGTCCTTCTTTCCAGTGCTCCCTGAGCTGTCTCCCTCTGCAAATACTGCCCTTGTGTTCTCCCATGATTGATAGTTCTGAGGAGTGCATCTACCTGGTGTAAATGTTCACCCTATATGCCTGTCTGTTGTTTGGCTAGAAGTCACAGGAGTTCAATTACAGACCTGAAGGGTAACTAGGGGCTATAGTCTCAGGGGTTTCACCAGCCTCTATCAGACGAGTAAACCTGTTTTTTGTTTGTTTGTTTGTTTATAATTTTGAGTTTTGTTCCACATTGTTCTCCCCTCTCTATCCAGGACCTCCTGCAATGATTCCTTTCCTAGTGGTTTACAGTGATAGACTGGCACCATCTACTTCTTCTGGTCTCATGGTCACATAGGCTGAGGTTTGCATGGTTCATTAGTCCCTTGGACTAATTGCTTTCATGCATCTTTGGTTTTCTTCATTCTTCTTTGCTCCAGATGAGGAGAGACCCATTGTTACAACTAGATGGCCGCTTGCCAGCTATTAAGACCCCAGTCACTACTCACCAAAGTAAGATGTAGAACAATGTTTATGTGTAGTATGTTATGCCATTTGAACCTGTTATTCCTCACAACAATGGTCCCGAGCCCACAGATCCAACAACTCACTCCATCAGGGTTGTTGACCATGCCTAAAAGTGATCAGTTTGGCAAAATCTTAAAAAGTCAAATGGAAATTTACCCATGACTCAGCAATTCTATCTCTATGTATCGACCAAAGAGAAATGAAAATACAAGTTCACACAAAAACTTATATGAAGGTGTTAACAGAAGCATTATTCATAATAGCTGAAAACTGAACACAGTCCAAATACTCAAATACTGGTGAATGTTAAATGTGGTATCGTACAATTCAACAGTAAAAAGAAATGAAATACGGAGATATGCAGCAACACTAATGAATCTCAAAATCATTTTTCCAAGTGAAAGAAGACAGACAAAAAGACTATCTTGCATGATTCCATTTGTATGAAATTTCTAGAAAAAGTAAATCTACTGAGACATCAAGTAGAAGAATAGCTGCCTGGGGGTGATGGTTGCAGTACTGTGTGAATTTACTAAAATCATCAAACTGTATACTTAAAATGGGTGAATTGTATGGTATGTAAATTATACCTCAATTGGTGTTCGTTCTTATGAACTGTCAAGTCACTTCTGACTAATTGCAACTCTATGTATAGCAGAAAATAACACTGCCCAGTCCTGTGTCATCCCCACCATCATTGCTGTGTTTGAACTTACTGTTGCAGCTGCTCTGTCAATCCATGTTGTTAAAGGTGTTCCTCATTTTTCACTTCTCTACTTTACCTAGCATGGTGTCCTTCTCCAAGGACTGGCTTCTTCTGAAAATATGTCCAAAGTATGTGAAACACGTCTTGTCATCCTTGCTTCTATGGAGTATTCTGGCTGTACTTCTTCCAAGACATTCCATTTATATGATAAAAGGAAATACACCTCAATAGATATGCTTTAAGAAGAATGTAAAAATATACTTCTGTCTTAATACTTCAATCATTTTGACTGATGTGTTACTAACAATAGGAAGAGATAATTAAGAAGAAAGGTTTCAATCCAACACTATTTGCTGAGCTTCTTTGTTTCATCCCTATCTCCCCCAGTGATCCACCCTACATTACTAACTTTCTGTTATCAGGGTTCATAATCATGTATGGTCAATAGAATCTACAAGTACTCTAAATTGAGACTTTAGATAGACAATCTTTGTAGACTGTATTTATATAGCTCTCCCATTTCCCTTCCTATTTGCTGTTATGCAGATCTTAGCATTATTGGAGTGTAAGAAACTGTTCTCTAAGGAAGATTCCCCAGTGTTGATTTCTAAATCTACCTGCTCATACACAGGTAATTTTTCTCTTCAGTGTGTCATACTGCCCTGACCCTGACAGGAAGAAAACAACTTTCAGGTTGAGTGCTACATCAGAAAGACTTCTCCTGTTACTAAAAAAAAAAAAAAATTTATCTTGCTGGTTACTTCCTGTGCCAAACTATCACATGTTCCCCCTGACTGCAGCCATCTGAGAATTTGTTATTTGTTTTGTGCCTGTCTATTAACATAAAGTACCTGGAGGGAAGAGTATTTATTTATATACCCATTCATCCATCCATCCATCTATCCTTCTGTTAATCCATTCATCAACTAGCATTCAGTAATGATTTCTTGAGTGCCATCTTGAGTACCATACACTGTGCTAGATATAAGGGACTGAACCAGTGAGTGAGAAGGGCATGGTCTCTACCCTCACAGAGCTTTTTTGGAAGACATCAAAAGGGCCAGCACTGAAGACATATTTTCCCTACTTTCCAAATTTTCTTGGGCTGGCCTTGACTTCTCTGGTGGCTGTTGTGGTGGCATTCTAGGCAGTGTGGTGACTGTGGTGACTATGGGGTAGCTCTGATAATGGAAACAAGGAGCTCTGGGGGCTGACATGGGTATGATCCATTGTCACAGTCTCTTTGGCAAGCTCTAGGACAGATTTTGAAGCAGCCTTCTATTTAATGGCAATTGCAAATGTTCCAGGGGTGGTAACAAGAACTTTGGTGGCAGCCATGCCATTCTCAGTGGTGTCTCTAGCACCTTCGCAAATTAAACAGAAGTCATATGCAAATTATGACTCTTAGTATGAAAATATGCCTTCTATATTATTATTAGTTGCCATTGAGTCAACTTTGACTCATGAAGACCCCATATAAAACTGAATGAAAACATTGCTCAGCTCTGCACCATCTTCATGATTGTTGGTATACTTGAGTTCATTGTTGGCAGCCACTGTGTATTTTGAGTGCCTTCTAACTTAGGGAGCTCATCTTCCAGCACTACACTGGACAACATTCTGTTGTGATCCGTAGGATTTTTATTGCCTGCTTTTTGGAAATAGGTTGTCAAGCCTTTCTTCCTAATCTATTTTAGTCTGGAAACTCTGCTGAAACCTGTCCGTCATGGGTGATCCTGTTGTACTTGCTTAGAAACACATCAATTTTGCAAAGAACATCTGTGTACCATACTTTCCTCAACAAACTAGAATTCATTTGTTTTTCAATTATTTCTTATTTCTGTGGATACATAGTAAATCTTGTTCTCTTTAACTCTTTTGGTTTGGTTTGAGTAGTTTCAGCCTGATGATATGTAGAAGTTAGGAAATAATATTAGGTAATACTGTTTTTAGAAAAGAAAATTAAGAATAATATGTCCAGTTGGGACTCTAGCGAGAAAGGAAGACAGTAGGTAATTAGCAAATTTATAACTAGGACCAAAAGATAGAGGTCCAATCTTTACTTCAGGGGAAAAAAAAACAAGAAAAGTGGATCAGTATTTTAGATGATGTAAATGAGTTAAATCCTCACATGAATATTTTATTTTCTGCATAGCACTTCTGGCCTAAATGGACCCTGTATATGGTGGAGTCCAAAGCTTCTTGAGTTACATGATTTTTAGAATGCCACATAGTCTGATCTACTTAAATTCATCAGTCACATGGGACTGCTGTGGTGGTTCTTTTCTTCTTGCCTGTTTGAGAGTTACTACTATAAAACAGAGTCTTTGGGTGGTATAAAATGTTAACATACTTGACTGTTAACAATGATCATCTCTAACCAAAAGGTTGGTGGTTTGAGTCTACCCAAAGGTACCTTGGAAGGAAGGTTTGGCAACCTACTTCTGAAAAACCAGCCACTGAAAGCTCTGTGGCATAGTGCCTAGGACATTCGACTGCTAACATTCAAACCCACCAACCACTCCTCGGAAGGAAGACTGGACAATCTACTTCCGTAGTGATAACTGCCTTGGAAACCCAAGGAAGGGTTGCTATGAGTTGGATCGAACTCAGCGGCAGTGAGTTTGTTTTTGAAAACCCTGTGGAACACAATTCTACTTTGACATACATGGGGTGGCCGTGAGTCAGCATTGACTCAGTTGCAGCTGGTTAACTGGTTGCCATTGCAAGCACTTTCTCTTAGATCAGGGATGACAAATACATGGTAGCTGTACCCATGCCCAAGGCTCTATCACTCATGAAAAAAAAAAAAACCCTCACTGCTGTCGAGTCAGTTCTGACTCATAGTGACCCCTCCTTGGGTCCAATGAGTGCAGGTGTGGCCTTAGCATCCTTCTCTACTCAGCATGGAAGGCCCCACCACCAATAAGTTGGAATTAACACATGAGATGAAATCTATTTGTTGTACTTGCAATCCAAGTAATTAAAACAAGAGCATAACTCTAAAAGCCTGTTGTGAAATTAATATATATTACCTGGTGATCACTTGGCAGAATAACAGCTTGTTTTTATCACATCAATACCTGGTCCTAAAGAATTGGGAGAGAAAATCTAATTAAGAGCTAGGTAGAATGACAGTGACCAGGCCTGGCAGCTTAAGGAGCTGGGTCAGAGGTTAGTGGGAGAGGAGAGAAAAGCCAGACTTTGCTTATTTCACAGTTTTCCTGGGGTCATGATGCTCCAGCTCAGTGTTTTTCTTAGTACCATCCTAAGGAGTTTGGTAGAGAATGACTAATACTGAGGGCTGCTCACAGTGAGTCACCTGCCACTTCCTGCATTACCTGGACTTTTTTGGAAGCCCAAATACTGGTTGGGGAAACCAGCCCTTTCTACCTAGTAAAAATTGACATCATATCTCAAGGCGAATCTGATTTAAGCGAGTCAGACATCCCTGCACCCATCATTTCCACTGAAAGTGGAAATAAAGCTTCAGTGACCTCAGAGGCCTGAGGTTTGTAGCTTCAGAATGAGTAGCCTGAAGTCATGTGAGTGTATAGCCAGCCAGTCAAATCATGGAGTTTTGCTTAAAATACTCTGATAAAGTAACTTAATGTGATGATTTTATTGGACCGTTTAATAGAATGATTAAGACAGTAAAACAACCTTGTAAATTGCCACTTTCTCTCTTACTAAGTGAATGACCTCGAGCAAGTCTTGTTATTTCTCAATATCCTTATCTGTAAAGTAGAATTATTTCTTATTTAAAAAGAAAAATGATAGCAAAATTTATTGATTTTTTATTGTGTTGAAAATATTGAGGTTGGTCCTCTGAAGTCATCAAAGATGGAATAAGCATAGACAATGCTCTGAAGTAGCTTACAACTTAACAAAGGAGAAGAAACCCAAGTGGAACAATAACAATAATACAAGGGGAAAAAGGAGATGTGTCTTAAGAGAAATGAAAGTGTTATGTGAAGGACAGTTCACTGTCTGCTTCCTAAGCAGCTGTATCAGTTCCTAAGGCTGCGGTAACAAATTACCAGAAAGTAGGTGACTTAAAATAGCAGAATTTTATACTGTCACAATTGTGGAGGGTAGAAGTGTGAATTCAGGGTGTCAGCAAGGCCTTGCTCTCTCCAAAGTCTCAAGAGGAAGTCTCTTCCTTGTCTCTTCCAGCTTCTGGTAGACACAGGTGTTCCTTGATTTATAACAGCACCATTGTCACATGTGTTCTTCCCCGTGAATCTGTCTGTATTTCTTCTCCTCTTTTTTTGTATGAACACTGGTCATGTTGGATTAGGGCCCACACTACTCCAGTGTTCCTTAAGTGTTAACCAATTACATCTACAAAGACTCTATTTCCAAACAGTGTCACAGTCACAGGTACCAGGAGTTAGGACTTCAATTTGATCTTTTTAGGGGGCACAATTCAATCCATAACACAGGTCATCTGATATGTTCTGGTTGGAAAGGTGTTCAGCAAAGACTGGGGTAGAGTTTTATTTTATTTTATTTTATTTTTTGCTGATGACAAACTAAAAGGCTAGTTCCATTTATTTTACCCTCCTGTACATTATTCATAGAGGAAAAAAAATAGTGAGGTGCTAATAGTTTTAAGTTAATGTAAGAGACTGTATATATATTTTTAAATTAAAGAGCCCCACCAAAATACATTAACACTGGGAAAGGTAAAACTTCCTCTGATACAGACCAGAGGCTTCAGAACTAGCTTTGGCATCAGGCAAGGAACAGAAGGGAAGTTTGATGTTTCAAATCAAACTCTGTTGCTTCAGAACAAAGCTGCCAATGTGAAAGAAATTGACTCTTTTGTTTCTTTTAAAAACATTTACTTTTCTTTTGACTCCATGTTGAAATAAGAACTAGAGAATTTTATAGCAACAAGCTAAAAATAAATTAAACCTCCTTAGTCCTCCTCCTGTCAGCAGCAGGATTCTAACCCAATTAACAAACTGATTTCAATGAAGATAAAATTGGGATCAGTTTTGGTTGCTTTCTTCTTCCTGCCATTGAATCCCACTGTAATTAGCATTTTTATTTTTCAATATCTAACTTTAGTCAGGAAAACAAAAGTGAGGTTGTAGCGTGAGTAATTTGCTATAACTTTCATTTTGTTCTTTATTAATACCCTTCCACCCCTACCCTGGACTTCAGATTTCCACAATTTTACACATTTTTTTTTTTTGGAACATGAAAAATTATCTCAGAAGAAGAGCCCTGTTAGCAATTAATCCTCTATGTACATCTCTTCTCACTCACCTAAACATGGAATAAACTGCCATATTTAGAGTATGTGAGTTTAGCTTCAATTTGCTTTAGAAACACTAAAAACAAACTAAGTCAAACAGAAATGGAAAGAAATAATGCCTGTGGTATTTCATTCAAATTGCTTTTCCAAATTAAGAATTTCAAATGTACTATATAACCAAATTGTGGTTGTATAGTCATTTCTATTACATTAACATAGTTTAAATAATTTGATCTAAACTTCATAGAAACTTAAATAGTAGGGCTGAAAAAGAGCCCAGAACTGGCGATTTCTAACTAGTTGGGCCACCCTCTGCCTATGACATACACTTTTATGTCACATAGCTTGTTTATTTTTCCACATCCACAAATGTGCAAATATTTACTTACAGAATGTGTTTTATTTCCAATAAAAGCACTCACTTATGCCCTGTTGTCATTTGTAGGACTAGATTGGTTTGGTCTTTCATCCTCAGATTTACAGATTATATACCTGAATTTTAATATATTCTTGTCTCAGTGTTTCCTTTCATCTTAACGTGTTTGACGAATGACTTTTAGTAAAATATTTTCCTTGTTGACTTGAATATTTGTGTCTGTATCCTATTGCCTTAGCTTGAAATTTCTTTCCTTCTCTCTCTCCCTCCCTTCTCTCATTCTTTCATCTGTTCGTGAGATTTATATCACTAGAATAAAAATCAAGCAACAAGAAATTAGCAATCTATGACTCTCAGATGTCTAAGGTTTTTCTGCTAAAATGTAACTAACCCTGATTCATATTGCTTCAAGTTTAAGGGTCAAGTCCAGCCTAAATTACTTAGTATCAATAACAAAGGCAATACCAAGAGTCTATTTTCCAAATATCAGAGGAACAAATCAGTGGCCCTTTCTCCCTCCGTATTTTTCTCTCTGTCACACACACAAATGCACATGAGTGGCTTACCTGATAAATTGTTGACAATTTTTGTGGTGAATTCTCTAGGGTGTGCTATTTAAAACAGACCTTATTTAAAGCTGTTTGTTTGAAATGAGTCATTTGTTACTTTCCAACATTAAGATACAATATTTTCAACAAAATTTAGGACTTTTAAGATTAGAAATTAGATTCACCTCAGTAAATAATGTGTCTACCAGTTTCTTAATATAAATCTCTTTAAACATTTATGGGATGAAAGAAATGTATTTTTATTGTGTTTCTTTTCTTTGCAAGGTGCCTTACTTTGAATCAGGGCCCTGAAGATAGACTGGTTGGGTTGAAACTCAGGCCCAGCCATTCTACACCTGTATGACCTTGGGCAAGTTACTTAATCTTGTTGCCTTTTAGTGTCATCATCTCTAAAATGGGGATAATGACAGGACTCAGCTCATTATATGAGGATTAATTTGATAACACCATAAAATATTTAGCACTAATAAGCATTCATACTACTTGGATCCACAGTCAACACCCATGGAAGCAGCAGTCAGGAAATCAAATGACATACTGCATTGGGCTAATCTGTGCAAAGGACCTTTTTAAGGTATTAAAAAGCAAAGATGTCACCTTGAGAACTAAAGTGTGCCTGAACCAAGCCGTGGTATTTTTAATCACTCTTATGCATGTGCAAGCTTGACAATGAATAAGGAAGACTGAAGAAGAATCGATGCATTTGAATTACAATGCTGGCAGAGTATTGAATATACTGCAGACTGCCAGAGACCAAACAACTTTGTCTTGGAAAACATACAGCCAGAAAACTCCTTAGAAGCAAGGGTGGTGAGACTTCATCTCACTTACTTTGGACATGTTATCAAGAGGGACCAGTGCCTGGAGAAGGACATCATGCATGGTAAAGTAGAGGATCAGCAAACAAGAGGCAGACCCTCAACAAAGTGAATTGACACAGTGGCTGCAACAGTGGGCTCTAATATAGCAATGATTGTGAGGATGGTGCAGAACTGGGCATATGCCCTAATAAGCATTTGCATTACTTGGATCCACAACCAACACCCATGGAACAGTGTTTTGTTCTGTTGTATTCTGTTGTGTATAGGGTCACTATGAGTCAGAATTGGCTGGCCAGCACCTAACAACAACAGCAAGCATTCAATAAATATCAGCTCTTACTGTTGCAGATGTCTTCATTTACATCAGCACCTTGGTCCTATCATCCTGTGAGAAGGGCATGATCTATTTTACAGATGAGTAAACTCAAAACCGGTAACCTGTTTAGTAAGTCTACCCTAAGTCAATGTGAAGTTTTCACTGGCAGAGCTGTTGTTTGAATTCTGTCTTATCTCTAAAGCCTTTGCATGGCACTGCACTATACTGAATTCTCTGCATATAGATTATAAATTATTACAGAACATTTTCTATATGATTTTTGGCTTTTAGAATAAATCAGTAAATTAAAATTTATCAAGTGTTCCAATAACCAGTTAATTCCAGTAATAGGAATATTTGTAGCCATTCTAAATTTTTATTTTATAAAAAAAGAAACAGATGATTGGATAAAATGATTGGAAATTTAACTGAAAAACAAAACAGAAGAGAAATAGGAGAAAGAGAAGGCAGGGAAGTGGAGGAATACACAGACATACACATGGCTCCCAAGGTGTATTTCGAATTTTGGGTAGGTTCACATCAATCTTTCAGCCCATTTACATTATCTGAAATTATTTTGGAGGCATCATGATATGGCTTGAAGACTGCAGTCAGAGTCCAGCTCTACTCAGTTTGGGAGTCTTGGGCCTCAGTTTTCTTACCTCTGTTAATTAGGACAATAATATGTATGCACTCCATGGGTTTGTTAAAATGATTAAATGAGACCATGTTTGTGAAATGCCTGAGATAGTGCCAGATCACAACATAAGTAACTTCTATAATAATTTTTGTAAGGTCATATAAGACCTTAAAAGGATCTTCTTAGTAACATTAAAGGATGTTCAAGATTAGCATAATCAGAACACTGTGAAATTTTAGAAATGGACGATAAATTAGAGAGCTTTCTAGTTCAATTATTTCATTTTATGTTTGAGGAAACTGAGACAAACTGAGAGAATGGTACAGAATCACACCTAATTATTATTAGAGTTGGGACTACAATTTAGCTTCTTAATTAATGATATCCCTAATTTTTTAAAGTTATAAATGAATGATGATACCACTTGAGCAATAAACTTTGAAATATGAATATCTGTGAACAGAGTTTAGGATTCTAATGAAATAATACTTATAATAAAGTTTACATATATACTTAATGATAGCCATAATTATTATTGTGCATGATAACAGGCATAAATATTAGATTGTTTATATTAATAAATGCCATTGTAGTTATTGTATATAACAAAGCCAAGAAAGGGAAAATAAAGAAGAGTAGGAAATGCTTTGAGGGTTTTTTTAATAGGTTCTGCCCAGGGGACCTAGGTAGCTGTGTTTTCCTGGCAAATGATAAGGGGTTGAAAAATGGTTTTGGAGGGAGGAGGGGCAGAAGGTTGTTACCTCTCACTTCCTTTCCTACTGATGAAGGAATTCTTCTCATTCTCCATCAGCTTCTTGCTTGGATCTGGAAGTTTCTGCTAACAGAACTCAACTCAGCAGATAATACCAGAAACAACATACATAGCAGATTGATGGCATATTTTATTTTTAGCAAAACTGACTCCTGATTTCCATTATCACTGTGTTCTGATTCCTGATATTTTGTTGTCAGTGCACTGACACATCTGAGGGCTGCAAAGAACTCCTGGGTTATGCAGCTCCCTCCACCCAAGCTAAATGGGGTGGTGTGGCTACGTAATTACCCCTAAGGTCTTAGGAGAAAACCCCAGGTTTTCCAGCTCTTTCTCTGTTATTCCCGACTAGGTAGAATGTAACTTTCTTTTTCCACACTCTATCAACACTAACTCAATGATGTAATTGAGGGAAAGTCTCTCTGCTCAAAGGTATTTTCTCCATAGTATTCATATAGGTGCAGTTACAGATTGAATTGTATCCTCTAAAATATAGGTGGTAAATCCAAACTTCTGTATTTGTGGTTATACTCCCATTTGGAAATGGGTTATCTTTGTTATGTTAAGAGGCCATATCAGTGTAGGGTATGTTTGAAACCAGTTACCTCTGAGATATAAAAAGAGCAGTTTAAGACGGACAAAGGAAATAGATGGAGGAAGATAGATGTTAAGCCACATGAAGATCACCAAGGAATCAAGGAACAAGACCTTTCCTCCAGAGCCAACAGAATAAGAAAGCCTTCCTCTGGAGCTAAAAACCAAAACCAAACGCACTGCCATAGAATTAATTCTGACTCATAGCAACTCTATGGGACAGTGTACAACTGCCCCATAGGGTTTCTAAGACTGGAGATCTTTATGGAAGCAGACTGCCTCATCTTTCTTCCGTGGCACCCTGGTGGGTTCAACACACCAACCTGATTTGAACTTGTAGCCTCCTAACTGTGAGAAAATAAATTTCTGTTTGTTAAAGCCATCCACTTTCTGTTGTTTCTGGTGTAGTGGCATGAGGTTACCCTGAAGTAGGATATCTTTCATTTACATTTGGTATGGATTAGTTTAATCACATCACTCAGACTCCTTGAACTGAAGGAAATGGAATTTTGATACGGGTGGGAAAGTGGGAGAGGAGGCATATAAGGAGATGCACCTTGTATTTTCAGAGAACTAGGAGAGAGGAAGCTTTTATTGGAGACTCTTGGGGGAACTTTGGTGAGTCAGTAGGGATGGGGGAGAAAATGTGCCAAGAGGTAGGGGAGTTGCAAATACCAGACATAGACGTAATATTCAAAAGACAGACTTCACGCACTACAAAACCTTTCCAGGACCTCTACTCTCCTCACTTCTGCCTTTCTCCCTTGTTTTCAGTTGCTGTTGAGTTGCTTCTGACTCGTGAGCAATGTCATGTGTGCAGAGTATAACTGCCCCACAAGGTTTTCAAGGCTGTGATCTTGTCTTCTGAAGTGCCACTGTTGTTGTTGTTGTTGTTATGTGCCCTTGAGTTGGACCTGACTCATAGGGACTCCTCCTTGGGTTTCTGAGGCAGTATCACTATGGAAGTAGATTGCCCCATTTTCCTTCCGAGGAGTGGCTGGTGGGTTTGAACCACCACCCTTCTGGTTAGCAGTCAAGTGCCTTAGGCATTACGCTACCAGAGCTCCCCTAGATGGGTTCTAATGAGAGTTTAGAACCAATTCTTTCCAGGCGAGTCATCGCTGACAAAGCCAAGCAGGAAGGGACTCAAATTTGTAAAATGTGGATGTACCAGAATGATAACCAGAATGAGAAAAATCATGAGTTAACACCCTGTTAGAAACTTAATCTCCCTCTTAGAGAATAAGGGCAGTGAGCGCATTGCATAGTAACCAGATCTCTTGACCAGCTGAATTGAAAACTGGTGTCCAGCTCAAAGATAGTAGCTGACCATGCCGCTTTGAATGTGTACTGCTCTCCATAATCCTGGGAATAATCCAATCTCCTGTATCCTAATCTCCCGTTCCAGGATTTTGACCTGTCATTTTCCCCATTCCAGTTATCATTCTGGTACACCCACATTTTATAAATTCAGGTCTGTTTCAGTGTTTGCTGCCTCAGCTGTGACTAAACTGGTTTTAACCAGTTCAAAGCCCTGGTTCAAACAGCCAACCTCTCGGCCAGTAGTTTAGCCCTTAACCATTTGTCCCACCCCAGAACCTTCTCTCTTCCTACCATACCTCCAAAAACCAACCAACCAACCAGATATTTAAATCTGATAAGTCCTTGAAACACTTTACTCCTGTAGGAGTGAGATAGCATGAGCTCACTCAGGGGTGATCTTCATAGTATCTTTGTACAATAGACCCAAGATTACCTTTAGGCAGTAAGTGACTATATTACTTAAAATGTGTATGAGGATATTTTCTGCCTGTATGGAGGTACAGTTCAGCTTGAACTCTGTCACCTAGTGACACTTCCTTTACACCTTGTACTCAGCTTTAATTGGTACTTATTGATAAGCCTACCTTCTTTATTCAGGTCACCCAGTCAGTGTGTATGTATGTAAGTGGAGAGTGAGGTTGGGAATGAGGGGGGTGGGGAGGGCCAAGGTTAGCAGTCAACACAACTTTGCATTCTGGACCTCATCTGTGTTGCATTACTTGAGCCTTGTTGCAGCTGTAGCTTTCCCACAGCTATTATAGCTATTGAGGAGTCCTGGTAGCATAGTGCCTAAGGCACTTGACTGCTAACTAGAAGGCTGGCAGTTCAAACCCACCAGCCACTCCTTGGAAAGAAGTTTGGACAATCTACTTCCGTAGTGATATGGCCTTGGAAACCCAAGGAAGGGTCGCTATGAGTCAGGGCCAACTTGATGGTATATAACAACAACAACAACATTATAGCTATTGTTACACTCCCAGCTACCTTGCCACCACTCATCTGTCAGTTTGTCATACTGTGGTGGCTTGCATATTGCTATGAGGCTGGAGACTATGCCACCAGTATTTCATTTAACCAGCAGGGTCACCCATGGAGTTTCCAGACTAAGACAGACTCAGAAGAAGGAAGGGGCCAGCCACTTCTCAAAGAATTGACCAGTGAAAACCTTATGAACAGCAGTGAAACAATGTCTGATATATTACTGTAAAACCTTATGAATAGACCTGAAACATTGTCTGATATAGTGCCATAAGATGAGCCCCTCAGGCTGGAAGGCACTCAAAATATGGATGGGGAAGAGCTGCCTCCTCAAAGTAGAGTTGACCTTAATGACATGGATGGAGTAAATCTTTTGGGACCTCCATTTGCTGATGGGGCATGACTCATAATGGGAAAAAACAGCTTCAAATATCCATTAATGACTGAAATGTGGAAAGTACGAAGTCTGAATGTAGGAAAAATTGGAACTTGTCAGAAATGAAATGGAATGCATAAAGATCAATATCCTAGGCATTAGTGAGCTGAAGTGGACTGGTTTTGGCCATTGTGCATCAGATAATCATAGGATCTACTATGCCAGGAATCACATATTGAAGAGGAATGGCATAGCATCCATTGTTACAAAGAATATTTCAAGATCTATCCTGAAGTACCATGCTGTCAGTGATAGGATAATATCTGTATGCCTACAAAAAAGACCAGTTAATACTACCATTATTCAACTATAAGCACCAAACACCAAAGCCAAAGATGAGGAAATTGAAGATTTTTACCAACTTTTGCAGTCTGAAATTGACCAACCATGCAATCTAGATGTATTGATTATACTGGTGATTGGAATGTGAAAAGTATGGCCTTGGTGATACAAATGAGGCCAGAGATTGCATTATAGAATTTTTCAAGACCAATGGCTTATTCATCACAAATACCTTTTTTCAACACCATAAATAGCATTTGTACACATGGACCTCACCAGGTGGAATACACAGGAGTTGGATCAACTACATCTGTGGAAAGAGGCGATGGAGAAGCTCAATATCTTCAACCAAAACAAGGCCAGGAGCTGACTGTGGAACAGACCATCAATTGCTCATATGCAAGTTCAAGTTGAAGCTGAAGACAATTAAAGCAAGTCCATAAGAGCCAAAATATGACCTTGATTATATCCCACATGAATTTATAGACCATCTGAAGAATAGATTTGATGCATTGAACACTAATGACTGAAAACCAGAGGAATTGTGGGATGACATCAAGAGCATCATACAAGAAGAAAGCAAAAGGTCATTAAAAAGACAGAAAAGGAAGAAAAGACAGAAAAGGAAGAAAAGACTAAAATGCACGTCAGAAGAGACTCTGAAACTTGCTGTTGAATGGAGCGTAGCTAAAGCAAATGGAAGAAATGACAAGATAAAAGAGGTGAACAGAAGATTTCAAAGAGCAACTTGAGAAGACAGAGTCAATTATTATGATGAAATGTGCAAAGACCTGGAGTTAGAAAATCAAAAAGGAAGAACACGTTTGGCATTTCTCAAGTGGAAAAAATTGAAGAAAAAATTCAAGCCTCAAATTGCAATATTGAAAGATTCTGTGGACAAAATATTGAATGATGTAGGAAGCATCGAAAGAAGATGGAAGGAATACACAGAGTCATGGTATGAAAAAGAATTGGTTGATTCTCGTCTATTTCAGGAGGTGGCATATGACCAGGGACCAATGGTATTGAGGGAAGAAGTTGAAGTTGAAGTTGCACTGAAGGAATTGGTGAAAAACAAGGTTACAGGAATTGATAGAATACCCAGTGAGATGTTTCAACAAACGGATGCTGTGCTGGAAGCACTCACTCGTCTATGCCAAGAAATTTGGAAGACAGCTACCTGGCCACCTGACT
The DNA here is from genome assembly GCF_000298275.1 of Orycteropus afer afer. Lineage (NCBI taxonomy): Eukaryota > Metazoa > Chordata > Mammalia > Tubulidentata > Orycteropodidae > Orycteropus > Orycteropus afer. The sequence continues at coordinate 1,207,079 of NW_006921979.1, read as the reverse complement.
GGAAGATATCCATATTTGTACCCATTCCAAAGAAATGTGATCCTACAGAATGTTGAAATTATCAAACAATATCATTAATATCACATGCAAGTAAATTTTTTCTGAAAATAACTCAAAAACAGTTGCAGCAGTATATTGATAGGGAACTTCCAGAAATGCAAGCTGGATTCAGAACAGGATGTGGAATGAGGCATATCATTGCTGATGTCAGATGGATCTTGGCTGAAAGCAAAGAATACCAGAAAGATGTTTACTTGTGTTTTATTGACTATGCAAAAGCATTCGACTGTGTAGATCATAACAAATTATGGATAACATTGAGAAGTATGGGAATTCTAGAACACTTAATTGTGCTCATTAGGAAACTGTACATACCAGAAGGCTGTTGTTCAAACAGAACAAGGGGATACTGCATGGTTTAAAACCAGAAAGGGTATGGTCAGAGTTGTTTTCTTTCACTATATTTATTCAATCTGTGTGCTGAGTCAGTAATCCAAGACGGTGGACTATATGAAAAAGAACATGGCATTAGGGTTGGAGGAAGACTCATTAACAACTTGCAATACGCAGACTACACAGCCTTGCTTGCTAATAGTGAAGATAACTTGAAGTACTAATGAAGATTGAAGACTCCAGTCTGCAGTATTACACCTCAACACAAAGAAAAAAAAAAAAAATCCTTATGACTTAACCCATAAAGAACATCATGATAAATGAAGAAAAGATTGAAGTTGTCAAAGATTTCCTATTACTTGGATCCACTATCAACACCAATAGAAATAGCAGTCAAGAAATCAGACATACTGCACTCAACAAATCTGCAAAAGTCAAGTGCTGAAGAGCAAAGATGACACTTTGAGACTAAGGTGTGCCTAACCCAAGCCATGATGTTTCCAATCACCTCCTATTCATGTGAAAGCTGGACAATGAATAAGGAAGACTGAAGAAGAGTTGATGCTTTTGAGTTGTGGTGTTGGCAAAGAATACTGAAAGTACCATGGACTGCCAGAAGAATGAACAAATCTGTCCAGGATGAAGTGCAGCCAGAATTCTCCTTGGAGGTAAGGATGGCCAGGCTTCGTCTCACCTACTTTGGTCACGTTGTCAGAAGGGGCCATCCCTGGAGAAAGATATAATGCTTGGTAAAGTGGAGGGTCAGCAAAAAAAGGGAAGGCCCTCAATGAGATGGATTGACACAGGGGCTGCAAGGATGGGCTCAGGGACAGCAAAGATTATGAGGATGGTGCACAACTGGACACTGTTTTGTTCTGTCATTCATAGGGTTGCTGTTAGTCAGAGCTGATTTGACAGCACCTAGTAGCATAGTGGCTAAAGCACTTGACTGCTAACCAGAAGGCTGGCGGTTCAAACCCACCAGCCACTCCTCAGAAGGAAGGTTGGGCAATCCTACTTCTGTAGTGATACTGCCTCGGAAACCCAAGGAGGGGTCGCTATGAGTCGGGGCCGACTCGACGGCACACAACAACAACAACAACAGCAACAACAACAGCTACCTTGTTGTTCCTGTACACACGCTGCCGTTTTTACTGTTCTTGCTTTACTTTTCCTGCCACCACTGGCAATGTTGTCAACTCTAATGCTGTAGTTCAGCATTGCTGCTTTTGTTCTGCAGATTCTGGTAGTAATGAGAAATTTTGTCCTAGATGGTGATAGTCCTTCCTATCAACCTTGGCTACTCTAACATTTAAGTAGGGAGATGGAGTAGATTTTGAAGCTGGAAATACCTACATTTGAATCCTAACTTGATTGAATTATTTAAAATTTGAGGATAATAAAGACAATAATGCCTCCTTCATGGTTCCTTCATCAATACTCATACTAGGTTTTATACCATAAATTAGGGTGTTTTATGGAAGATACCTGACATAGTCACTTTATTAATGGTAATGGAGATCATCATTTAAATGGCCTCAGTCTTTTTGACCAATATGACATACATAGCTCAGAGCTCCTGAGTTGAGCACAGAAAATGGGACACATTGCATGACTCTGTTATAGTGGATTGGTGATTTATGCATTGTTTCTAGGGTAATCTCTGTTCCCAGGAATGTAGCTAAACTCAAGATCCTATTTCTAGGCATTTAGGAAAATAGGATTTTATAGTAAAGTTTTTCACCATTAGCAAATTAAATTAACAAATCATTGGACCATTGAATCTTAAAGATCAGCTTCTTTCTGTGCAGAAATAGCTGGTCTTTTCAAAGGTGGGCTGGTGGTCATGGGTACTAAAGTCATTGGACTGCCTTAGGTGTAATTACTCCTTTTCTGGCAGGCCGGAACCTGGGCACTTTGAGGGAGGATTGTATTAGACAATGACACTGAAGTGTGTGACCATGGCTGTACACAGACATGGAGTTGTTGGTGTGGAGTCCATTTCTAAGATTATTATGTGCCCACAGAAAGATGGTGGATCCTAGCCTTCACCCTCCTTGGGGATGTCAGGAAAGAAGTCCTCAAAGGAACAGCATCTTAAGAAGGGTCTCCCCATCCTGGCATACATTCTAGAGCAACATCATATTGTGTTAGTTGCTGTTGAGTCAATTCTGACTCATGGCAACCCGATGTTGTTACCTAAAAGCAGGTCTGTGCCCAGTGTGACTCTTGCCAATTATGAACCACATCAAGGTGAGGGAATAGGGACTTTATTTGTCAGTGAGCTAATGGAGAGAGAGAGGTATTCATCCTCAGATTCTATCTATACTCTGGGAGTGGCTTACTGTTAATATAGGTTGTTAAGTCAAGAAGGTGACATTATTATAGGTTTAGATATATGTTAAAACCAAACCCATTGCCATTAGGTTGATTCTGACTCATAACAACCCACATTGGGGTTCCAAGGCAGTAAATCTTTACAGAAGTAGATCGTCTAGTCTTGCTTCCACAGGGTGGCTGGTGGGTTTGAACCACCAACCTTCCGGTTAGAAGTCAGATGCCTTAGGCATTGTGCTTTTGGACCTCCTTAGGTACATGTTAAGCATTGTGGTAGTTAAGGTTGTGTGTCAACTTGGCTGGGTCTGGTTGTGTGACTGGGTAGCTGGTGGTAGTTATTCCCCATGATGAGACTGGCAATCAACTCCATGGTGGGATCTACCACAAGCAGCTGAGTAACTGCTTTAGGGATGTCGTGTGCTTCTCGTATATAAGCAGCCGCTTTGGGAATGGTCACTAGCCTATGCACACTTGAACCCTGCATGTAGCTGAGGCATTGTTCAGCAGCCTGCCATGCTGTGCTGATTTTGGGACTTTTAATGGACTTGAATCAATGGCCTGCCATGTGGTTTGGTAGTATCAGGACTGTGCCTTTTTACTTGTCAACCTTGGGTTTGTCAGCCTCAGCAGCCAGCAGCTGTGTGAGTGAAGAAACGCCTCAAGCTTCAGTGGGCTGGGAGCAGGAGGCAAAGCTGAAGCCCAAGGTTGAGGAGGGGCAGCCCCTAGAGGCTGGCACTTTGGACTCAGACTTAAAGTCTCCAAATTTTAAAAATAAACTCCTGTTTGTTAAAACCATCCCATTTGTGGTATATTCCTAGAGTCACACTAGGTAACCGACACAAGCATATACAAACATTGTAAACATACACAGTTTCAAAAAGTTTCATCTTCTCATTATGTGTAGCATGTTTCATTATCATACGAACTCTCTGCCCAGGAGCATGATTTTTGCTAGTGTAACACTTTACCTACTTGTACTGACCCTTGGTCAAGCATAAAAGTTAATCTACAGTAAAAACAGGAATTGCAACTTTTTTTTTCTTATAGAACCCACAAAGAGTATGATGTTTATCAGTAACTTTGAATGCCTGGGGGTTGGTCTCAATTCTGCCCTTTGAAACTATGACATTCACTAATGTAGTAACTTTAGAAGCTTCAACTGATTTTTTTTTGCTAACTTTCTGACTTGAGTAAGATGAATTCGTAGTTTTATTCCTTTGAGTTTAAATGCAGTATTTGTAGTCAGCAAGACTTGGTAGGGTCCCTTCCAGTTGGTAGGATTGTCTTTCCAGGCTTTAAGTAAGACCAGGACCTCAGATTGGAAAAAGTAGGCTGAAACATCTAGAGGGAATTTTGGTGTAACCAGAAGTACCTGTGGAGAGAAGAAAGCACAGCAGACAAGGCACACAGATAACTGTAAACAGACTGTTTTCCAAGGACAGCAAGTTGGGCATCATTCATCACCTTGAGGTTATTCTGGAAGGGCTTCTCATATATAAACTCAAAAGGGCTTAACTTTAAATTACTCCTAGGTGCTGCTCTAATTCTTAACAAGGTGATAGGCAAGGCTTCTACACAGGTGAATTTGGCTTCCTGGGAAGGAAAGGGAAGGAAAGGATGTATATGTGTGTGTGTGTGTGTGTGTATATACACACACACATATATAGGTATATATATGTATGTATATGTATATAGATACATATGTGTATATATCTGTATGTAAGGCACTATGCCACCAGAGCTCCCATGCACGTATATAGTTGAGTTATATCAATACTACCAACAGTACTGTTTTGTACAATGCTTTTACATAGAATTATATTATTAGTTACATTATTACTGTGTGGAAGCCTTTCCCCCCTCACCTCCATCTTTTTATTTTTTGATATGTTGCCTTTCCTTTCACCCAGGTGGGTAATTGTCTCTTTATTTATTTAGCAATTTTCCCACTCCACCCCCACATGCCTGGTAACCAAAAAAGTTTCCTTCCATGTATAAATCTTTCCTTGACTTTTTACAATAATGGACTAATACAGCATTTTTCCTCTGTGATTGACTTATTTCACTCAGCATAATGTCCTCCAAGTTCATCCAC